>NC_081553.1:194447548-194633498 GCF_963082655.1 Stomoxys calcitrans
AACCTTCGATCAACGTCATAATTTCAAGATTCCGGTGTCTCCGTGGGTCCCCTCATATCCTGTGGAAAATGGGTTTTCATCAAAAGCCTCAACATGGCCTCCGTTGTCTCTGCTCTCATTCCCATGTTGTCTACTAAAGTTTCGGTTTGGTCATGGGTTTTTGAGAGAAACTTTTTTATCTTGGCGGCGTCATTAACGCTATCGACCTCTTCTTAGAAAAGGAGTTACGTTATGCCGCTCTGTGTATTTTATTGTATTCCTTAAGCCGTGTGTAATACACATCCCTATAAACTTCCGCTTTTTTACGACGTACTTTGTTAAAAAGTCAGCAGACCTCTTTCCGATATTGCAATATCTCCCCGGTCATCCAGGGGTTTTCTTGGGTTGATTTCCTTTCCCGAAAAGGACAAATATCTTCGAAGGACCCCACCAGTGCAGTCGTTATCCTGTTGACATTTTCGTCAATGTCTTCTATGGTTGGACAATCTAAGTTATGTTGCCCAAGTCTTCTTCTGAGCAGCCTTCCGAATTTTGTCCAGTTGATTTTCAACTAATTCCGGACGGTTATCGGATTCGGCGCTGGTCGTGCTATTCTTAACCTAATGTAGCGATGTCCAGGGAAAAAGTGTTCCATGGAGACCCTCCAATCTTGAACCTCATGTTGATACCCCACGAAATGTGGTGAGAGTTCGCATCGCACCCTATTAGTACCTCGTTTCCTGTCTGCTTCTGCTTTCCTCACCAGCATGGGTGGTGGTGTCGGAGAGTCGAAAGGCAGATAAAGTGATGCCAGGTATGCTTCACCGTCTCCCTGTCTCACCACTATTGCATCCGACGTTGACAACTCTGGGGAAAATATATAATTAAAATTTTTATGACAATACGCAAGTCTTTGGCCGAGTACCAGTTTTAGCGTAGAATAATTGGCAGTTGATATGGTTCAGTCCAGTAACTTTGTTCCGGATCGTCCATTGCCCCTGAATTAAGGCCATATGAATCTTGCCATTGCTGATGTTCTCCATCAGAGCGTGTGTAGCAGTCTCGCTCCGGTGGAGGTTTGTCTGGATTACCTCAATCTTTGGTTCTCCAAAGATGATCTCATCGTCTGCTCCCTGTTCTTTAGACTGCATTGACTTTCTTGTCACTGCACTGCCTGATGTCATCGTTTTAGGTTCTTTGCCTAGTCCAGTCTTCCGACTCTTTATAAAACCGGTAATGGTTCCATCGTCGGGTCCCAGTTCGTTAAGCTTTATTGGGTTTCCATTCCCTGTAATGCCTGATGATTCAGTACTAGGATCTTTGTCTATCTTAGTCTTCCAAATTTTAATTAAATGGGCTTCTTGGGAGTAGGTGATGGTACCATCATCGGCTCCCTGTTCGTTGAGTTGCATTGAGACTCCTGTTGCTGCGCTGCCTAATATATTCAATATTAGGATCTTGACCAATCCCAGTATTCCGAATCTTAAAGTCGGTGATGGGTCCTTCGTGGGGTCTCTGTTGGTTAGGCTATGTTGGGTCTCTCGCCACTGCACTGCCTGATATTTTAGTTTTAGGATCTTTGCTTATCCTAATCTCTCTTATATTGAGAGAGGCCGGGATTGTTTCGTTGTCAGCCCCCTGTTCATTTGGCGGTGTTGAGTCACCTGCCACTGCAGGGCATGATGTCTCAAAAATGTGAATTTCTGCCTATCCTAGTCTTCCCAGTCTTGAAAAAGACAGCTTTGCTCCCGCAGTGTGCCATGCCTTTAGTCTTAGCCAAACTAGTAACGGAGACTTGATCAATGCCCACCACAAGGGGAGTTCCTTCTCCTCCCTGTGGAAGACCTCCCACTTCTCTGCGACCAAACCTTGGTTTTGCTTGCCCAAGGATGCCAACATGAGTACCGTCGCAAATTTACTGCCCCATCCCTTGATGAAGATCGTAGCCTTTGTGAGCTGGGTTATATCCATCTTTCTCACCAGGTCAAGCTTTGCGTCCTCCCAGGGAGCGTGAATACCTCTGACGAGCTCTTTGACGGTATCAATGCATTCCGCCGACGCAAAACGCAGCGTAAAGATGTCCCCTTTAAACTCGCAGCTCATCATTTGTATGGGTGGACCCTCCACAGAGTTCCACACATGTTCAAAAATCCGATCGTTAACCAGATCTTCCACTTGGGATCGATGATCTGGTGGAATTCTACCGGATGTACAGCCGATATTGATGAGGGCATAAGTCAGCCCATCTTTGTTGTGCTTCCTTGCTCCCGTAGTGCGCCATGCCTTTAGTCTTAGCCAAACTTATAACGGAGACTTGATCAATGCCCACCACAAGGAGAGTTCCTTCTCCCACCTGTGGAAGACCTCCCACTTCTCTGCGACCTTGGTTTTGCTTGCCCAAGGATCCCAACATGAGTACCGTCGCAAATTTACTGACCCATCCCTTGATGAAGACCGTCGTCTTTGTGAGCTGGGGGATATCCATCTTTCTCACCAGGTCAAGCTTTGCGCCCTCCCAGGGAGCGTGCATACCTCTGACGAGCTCTTTGACGGTATCAATACATTCCGCCGACGCAAAACGCAGCGTAAAGGTGTCCCCTCTATACTCCCAGCTCATCATTTTTATGGGTCGACCATCTACAGAGTTTCACACATATTCGAAACTTCGATCGTTAACCAGATCCTCCACTTGGGACCGATGATCTGGTGGAATCCTACTGGATGCACAGCCGATATTATGGACAACATAAGTCAGCCCATCTTTGTTGTGCTTCCTTGCCCCTCTGGCGTAAGAGGGCGGCTCCTTACCATTCTCAGCGACCATCTTCCCCTTCCGTGATGGCTGTGGTCTCCTATTGGAAGTCATAGTCCTCCATGAAGACTGAGGGGCCGTGCGAGCTTCCTTCGTTCCTTTTCCCACTTTGTCTACCTTCGCAGGACACTGTCTGGAGTCTCCATTGCGGGATGGCTGGCTTGGTTTTCCCAGAGTACTTGAAATCGGGGCGTTCATTTGCTTCGTCAACATTTTAGCAGTGTTATGTTATACCATTCTCAGCGATTATCTTCCCCATCCGTGATGGCTGTGGCCTCAGTTTGAAGGTCACAATCCTCCATGAAAACTCAGAAGCCTTGCGCGCTTCCTTCGTTCCTTTTCCGACTTTGTCTACCTCCGCAGGACACTATCTGGAGTCTCCATTGCGGGATGGCTGGCTTGGTTTTTCCAGAGAACTTGAAAGCGGGGAGCTCTTTTTGACTTCAGCATTTTAGCAGTGTAATGTTATACCATTCCCAGCGACCATCTTACCCTTCCGTGATGGCTGTGGTCTCCTATTGGTAGTCACAGTCCTCCATGAAGACTCAGGGGCCGTGCGCGCTTCCTTCGTTCCTGTTCCGACTTTGTCTACCTCCGCAGCACACTATCTGGAGTCTCCATTGTGGGATGGCTGGCTTGGTTTTCCCAGAGTACTTGAGGGAGCTCTTTTGCTTCTTCAGCATTTCAGCAGCTTTATTCTCTTCGGGAGATCTGATTCTTTTTCCAGCTTCCATAGAAGTGCTTGGAATGTCAGTTCTATCATTTCCAGCTTCCTACACTTTCGCCCGATTGCGCTGTCGGTACACACTCCTCTGTTTTTTTTTTGTCAGGCGCCGGATAGTTTTCTCGGTCTGTCTAGCAAAGCCATCACTCACTTTTGCCGTCATACCAATGCTCTCATCTGTCTGAATCCGAGTCAGAAACACCACCTTTACTTAAAGGCTGGGGACGAACTGTGCATCGGCTCTCGACTACAGGTGCCAAGGCACCCACACCTATAGCCAGTTGTAAGGTCTTTCAGGAGGCCACCATAGCACAGAGGTTAGTATGTCCGTCTACGACACTAAATGCCTGTGTTCGAATCCTTGCGAGAACGTTAGAAATTAGTTTTTCCCTTCTAATGCTGGCGACATATACGAGGTATTATGCCATGAGTAGAAGCCATGTAAAAATTTCCCCTCAAAGGGGTGTCTCACTGCGGCACACCATTCGTGCTGTGCTATAAAAGGGAGGTCCGTTCACATTGAGCTTAAATTTAAATTGGACAGCACCTAACGATATGTGAGAAGTTTGCCCCTGTTCCTTAGTGGTATTTTCATGGGCCATTTGGCACTTGCAAGGACCTTCAGGATGGTTCCCCATGATCAACATTTTTCTCGTTTACTCTTTTGAGAACATTTTCTTTATTGGCCGCCCTTCCGTTATAATGCCTTTTGGCAAAGTTCAATGAGCAGCTGTTGACTAACGACAGTCATACAAGAAGTAACTACAACAGCAACAACAACAACAATAATAATAAAAAAAACATAAAATCTGACAATAAAATTATTATGAAAAAAAAAACAAAATGAAGAACTACCACAACAAGGATTTTGAATGCTTTGAAGCAACTTCTGCTGCAACAGCCAACAACCATAATAAAAGCAGTAG
The DNA here is from genome assembly GCF_963082655.1 of Stomoxys calcitrans. Lineage (NCBI taxonomy): Eukaryota > Metazoa > Arthropoda > Insecta > Diptera > Muscidae > Stomoxys > Stomoxys calcitrans. The sequence goes on from NC_081553.1 coordinate 194,451,990, forward strand.
CAACAATAACCACTACACAATATGCTATTTGTTGTTGTTGTCTACACTCTTAAACACACCCACACACTCACACATACACACATTTAATGACAACATGAAGGCTTTGTTGTTTTTTAACCAAACGGAAACAAAGAAAACTCGGAAAACATTTCAAGCAACTTAAAATGTTTAAATAACAAAACAAAGGCATAAAAAACAGTACTCACACAAAAACACACACACATACATAAACGCACATCCCCACTATGTCACTCTACACCATAGTCATGTGTGCGTTAGTAGTGTAATGTAGGATATGCCTTGGCAAGCAAGCACATGCACTGCCATTATGGAGGGGATTAGCCACACAAAAAAAAAACAGAGACAAGAAAAGAAATCAACAGAGGCAAGCGGGTAGGCAGCAGCCGACGCCATACAGCCACATCAACAACAACAACACCAACAAAGAAAAAAGCAAAGCAAAAATCAATAAAAAGCTCCATGACGTCAGTGCCGAGTATACACACACAGCAAACGCGTACGAGTATGTATGTCGTCGTCGTCGTGGTTGTTGTCTTTGCAGACGGACACGGACAAAAGCCTTACACACTCTCAAAGAAATTCCCCAAAGCAGATGATGCGATGGCGACTATGTGAGTGAATGAGTGTGTATTTGCAGTTCACACACACACACACACATATGCACTCACACACATTTTAACCTGCAACACTAGGGACTGAGATCCGTAGAGTTCGTTTTAGCAGATATTTGTTGGGCGCCAACAACTATGGAGTGTAAGAACATAGCAGAAGCAGCAGCAGCAGCCTACAGTCAACGAACACATGAACGAATGAATGGTCAAATGTACGAACACAAATGACACACTTAGCGACACATCTTCTTTTTGCTTGGTCTCCCTCTCTAAGGCACTTTAGAAATTATCAAAACATCATGGTGGTGTCTTTACACGTTGCCATCATTAGGTCCCTTTTTTTTATGCATAACGGAGATGTGGAAATTTAATGTTCAAAAAACACTAAATCAAGCACAAGTACACACACACACACACACACACTTATATATATAAATATAATATGGCACTTGAAGAAAAAAAAAAAAAAGAAATATTTAAACAGTAAAAACATGCTTTGTTCAGCCGGGCCGAATCTTGGTTTAAGGGCATATGTGCACTTAATGTACCAAATTTCTGCCAAATCAGGCAAATATTTTAACTTCTAGGGACCGCATAATGCTAATCGGTAGATTGGTTAATATCGGAGCTATACCCGGTTATAAGCCGATTTAACAAACCACCTCACTGTGGCTCGAAATCGCAAAATTCTCCAAATTTCAATTCTGTAACTGTGAAATGGATAAAAATATTGCAATTTTTTTTGGACAATTTTAGTCACTAATTGGTACAGGGAGAGCCCCATCGGAGGTCAAATTTGGTTATAAAACCAGAGTTACATTTTGTATAGCTTGCCGATTAGATATTTTTGTGCAGGTGCTTCCTACCGGGCGCCCCGTTAGCCGAGTTGGTAGCATGCTTGGATTACCAGTGTAGGGGTCGTAGGTTCGATTCACGCCAGAAGCATTGGTCTGTCGCTACCGTGGTATCACAATGGACTTAAAATTCTCTAAATGAGTCTGTAAAGGACCTCCTACGGTGATTAAGGTTCTGAAAAAAAAACGAATTTTCTTACAAATATCGTCAAAATACCCATTTTTGCATCGGTTAAGGGGACACTTGAGTTTAAAGCGTGCAAAGTTCGGCCGGGCCGAATCTTGGGAACACACCACCATGGATTCTGTTAAAAATTTATACGAAACAAATTTACTTGAAGGACATTATTTTACTCTGCATAGAAAATTCTGTCAAACCAGCAAAAATTAAAGCTTCTAGAAACCGAACAAAGGTGATCGATAGATCGGTTTATATGGGAGGTATATCTGGTTCTAGACTGATTTGGACCATACTTGACATAGTTATTGGAAGTCGTAACCGAACACCGCATGCAAAATTTTAGCCAAATCGGAAAAAATTGCGGCTTGTAAGGACTCAAGAAGTCAAAAACGGGAGATCGGTTTATATGGGAGCTATATCAGGTTATAGATCGGTACTTGACACAGATGGTGGAAATCGTAACAGAACACTATGTGCAAAATTTCAGATATATCAAATATAAATTGTGGCTTCCAGGGGCTCTAGAAGTCAAATCGTGAGATCGGTTTATATGACAGCTATATCAGGTTATAGATCCGTACTCGAATCATAGTTAGCACAATTACTGGAAGTCTTAACAGAAAAAGACGTGCAAAATTTCAGCCAAATTGGTTCAAAATTGCGGCTTTCAGGGGCTCAAGAAGTCAAATCGGGAGATCGGTTTATATGACAGCTATATCAGGTTATAGACCAATTTCGACCGTCTTTAGCACAGTTGTTGGAGGTCTTAACAAAACACCACACGCGAAATTTCAGCCAAATCGGACTAAAATTTTGGGCTTCCAGGGGCTCAAGAAGCCAAATCGGGAGATCGGTTTATATAGCAGCTATATCAGGTTATTCACCGATTCGGACCGCGCTAGACACAGTTATTGAAAGTCATTACAGAACACTACACACAAAATTTCAGCCAAATCGGACAAAAGTTGCGGCTTCCAGGGGCTCGAGAAGTCAAATCGTGAGATCGTTTTATATGGCAGCTATATGAGGTTATAGACCTATTCGGATCGTACTTAGCTCAGTTGTTAAAAGTCATAATAGAACAAGACGTGCAAAATTTCAGCGTAATTGGTTCAAAATTGCGGCTTCCAGGGGCTCAAGAAGTCAAATCGGGATATTGGTTTATATGGGAGCTATATCTAAGCCTGAATCGATATGGCCCATTTGCAATTCCCAACGACCTACATCAATAAGAAGTATCTGTGCAAAATTTCACTCGGCTAGCTTTACACGTTCGACCTCTATGGTGATTTCTACAGACGGACGCACGGACGGACAATGCTAGATCGACTTAGAATTAGTGTTGCCGTTTTTGCTAGGATTTTTCCCAAATTTTAGTAGGAAATAATTTTCTTGAGTGGCAACACTGCTCAGAACGTCGAGACGATCAAGAATATATATACTTAATGGGTTCTTAGACGAATATTTCGAGGTGTTACAAACAGAATGACTAGATTAGTATACCCCCATCTAATGGTGGTGGGGTATAAAAACCAGTGCTTAACTGGGGTGATCTGGGATTTGGACATATCTTTCCAAAACTTTGTAAAACGCTTTCCTTGACGACTTTCCAAAATAAAGTTTGATCGAAATCGGTTCAGATTTAGTTATAGCTCCTATATATATGTTCTTCCGATTTGCAGTAATAATGGAATAAAATGATCATTTGTTAACCGATTCTCTCGAAATTTGGCAAAAAGGATTTTCTTATGACTCTCACCATTACTGGCGAAGTACACAGAAGTCGGTTCAGATTTAGATATAGCTCTCATATATATATATCGACCGATTTTCACTCCAAAAGCCAATGCAAGCGCATTTGTTGACTAATCTTCTCAAAACTTTGTACAGCGCTTACCCCGACGACCACTACAATATCTAAGAAGTTCACTTGAAATCGGTTCAGATTTAGATATAGCTTCCATATATATGCTCGTCGATGTTATCGGCAAAGAGGATACCGCAGAACCAATACATGATGATGGTATAGAATGTTTACCTCCTAGTCAGAATGATGTCCAAGTAACACGAGGTGAGGCAGTAACCCGACTAAAGAACAACAAGGCAGCAGGAGCCGACGGGTTACCCGCTGAACTATTTAAGACCGGAGACGATACGTTGATAAGGCGTATGCATCAGCTTACCTACGCAATCTGGCTAGAAGAACGCATACCCGATGATTGGAACCTCAGCATACTATGTCCCGTACACAAGAAAGGAGACAAGACGGAATGTGCCAACTACAGAGGAATAAGTCTCCTCCCCATAGCATACAAGATACTCTCGAGCGTACTGTGTGAAAGATAAGAACCTAAAGTCAATGAGATAATTGGGCCCTATCAATGCGGCTTTAGACCTGGTAAATCCACTCTAGACCAGATATTCACACTGCGCCAAATCCTGGAAAAGACCCGAGAAGGATAAATCAACACCTACCACCTCTTTGTTGACTACAAAGCCGCCTTCGATACTCCTTTACGTTCAAAGGTATTTCAAGCCATGTCTGAGTTTGGTATCCTTGCCAAATTAATAAGACTCTGCAGGATGACACTTGCTGATACGCGTTCCTCAGTAAGAATAGGAAAGAATCTCTCCGAACCACATAATACCAAACGAGATTTCAGACAAGGAGACAGCCTCTCGTGTGATCTCTTTAATATCCTGCTGAAGAAGATTATACGAGATGCAGATGTGAATAGATATGGCACACTAATCACAAGAGAGCACATGCTACTCGCCTATGCCTACGATAGCGATATCATAGGTCGGTCACCGGAAGTAGTAACAGCAGCCTTTGAAAGAATCGAAAGAGAGTAGTGAGAGTCAGGATCTAGCAGTAAATAGAGATAAGACGAAATGGATGGTTTCAACTCCCAAAACGCCTTGTACAACCGAGCAGATAAAGAAAATGGAGAAAGTTGGGAACCACAACTTTGATAGAAAGCAACTTTATCTACCTCGGCACTGACGTATGCGAAACGAATGACACCAGTTTTGAGATAAAGCGAAGGAAAGCAGATGCCTTGTAAAATATATGGACCAGTTTGGGTTAATGGCGAATATAGGCGACTTAAGAACCACGAGCTGTCAGAATGAATGAAGAAGCTCCAGCAAAGAAGTCTTTTGAAGACAAACACGGTGGTACACCCAAACCGGGAAGACCAAAAGCCCGATGGCTTTCAGTTCGGCCAGTGGAACAAATGTTCCGTCATGGCCAATTAAAGCAAAGTAAGTTTTGCGCGTTTGAACGAGGGTTCTACAAACGGACAGACGGACCTCCATAACTCCAATAAGTTTCCCTTCGATCGCAATAAGCAAAATTCGAAATCTTATGACGATTTATAGTTGGATGTGGTTCTTTCTAGGCATCCAGTTGAGGATTAGAATAGAATGAAATTCGCCATAAAAAGTACACATTTATTTGGCTCCTATGATGAAAATATGAACTCCACTCTGCACCAGGACTGTGTGTGTAATTCTGTGACCGGTTCGACTCAGAAATTCTTCCTGATTCGGTTAAGCCATTTCCGTCCAAACCCATATCCCCTCTCTACGGTATGTCCGTCTGTAGTTTTTAAATTCCTCAACCATAGGATGAGGGTATACTAATTTGGTCATTCCGCGCGTTCCTGGGTTCCGAATCATCAAGGGGTGAGGGGGAACAAAGCGACTGACGAGCTGGCCAGGTTTGGATCGCGGATGGACTCTGGGAGTGCGACGCCGATGACGAACCCCCCTCTGTGTGGGCTGTTTGACATGGTGGATTTCTGCTATGACGAATGTGCTGATTCGGCGTGTGCTGGCATTGTAGACTGCAGGTTGGACAAGGTTCTCCCGAACGAGGAAGTCGATTGTTCTCGAGCAGGGTTAGCGTGGAGGCCACCGTAGCGCAGAGGTTCGCATGTCCGCCTATGACGCTAAACGCCTGGGGACCTTTTTTTTGGGGGGGCTCAGACTCGCACCGCAGGTAGGCTTGGAGACGATGCTGGATATGCAGCCCATTGCGGCCTTTATTTGGAACTGCGGCGACAGGGTCGCGCCTAGGCTGAGAGAGTTCGGCATGCTGAAGGAGGATGGGTGCGGCCACAGTTCGATACGGATATCCATAACACCCAGAAGACTGAGGAGGATCTCCGACTACCTGGCACCAATGCCGACTGGAGTATGGGCATTAGCTATTCGTTTTCCTGAGAGAGACGAACGGGGGGTGGATGGTGTACTTGAGGAGAATGAGACCTCGATCTACACAGTTGGCTGCAAGATGAAGTCAGGGACCGGATTGGGGGTCTATGCAATTAATATCAGTATGTCTCTGAGACTGCCAGACGAGTGTTGGGTCTTTCAGGCAGAGGTCTGTGCCATTCCAGTGGCCGCTAGAGAAATACTGGTAAGGGGCTTACCACCCTCAAAACTCAGTATTTATGTAGACAGTTTGGCGGCGCTCAGGGCCTTGGGGTCGAGGATGGTGAGGTCGAGCTGTGTGGCGGACCGTTAGGAATCCCTGGATTAGCTCCGAACCCACGATGTGACGCTGACATGGGTTCCTGGGCATGAGTGTATTCCAGGAAATGAGAGGGCGGACGAGTGTGCCAGGAGGGGTTCATCTGCGCCGGGCGAACCAGTCATCGGTCTTGCCTACTTGCCATTTGTCGAGCTACTGAACACAGTAGAGGGGATGGTCAGGGCGGCGTCGGTGGCGAGATAGGACACAGTCCGGTCATCAACCTGAGGAGGACGAGGGAGTTGCTGGCGTTCGATAAGAGGTCGATGACGATCTCTCCAGTCTGTTTCTTTTTATTCGTGTATAACCTCTAGTACGAGGTCTCACATTTTTCTGTTTTCTTTTCTTTTTCACTCTAGCGTACCGCAATGGGCCAATCTGGCCTCCAAGTGAAGTCACCTTTGGTGGTCGACCCATTCAATGTTGGCAACATTTAATGCTGGCAACATTTGTGAGGTACTATGCCATGTTAAAACTTCCAAAGAGGTGTCGCGTTGCGGCATGCCGTTCAGACTCGGTTATAAAAGGATGGTCCCTTATCAATGAGCTTCAACTTGAATCGGAAAGGGCTCATTGATATGAGAGAAGTTTGCTCCTATACCTTAATGGAATGTTCAAGGGCGAGTGTGCATTTGGAGCCACCCTTCACCCAGTCGGTATGTAGTGCAGCAAAATGCTCGGATGCTCGCAAGGGTTTTCGAATCTTAAGAGAGCACCTTGCGAAACCTGGTGGACTCATTTATGACTCATATCGACCAGCTAAAACATATCCATTTGGGCCTCTTGTACGATAGAAACTTGGTTACGCCTAATATATGGCCTCCTCGATGTCTGTGCAAGTCTGCTAAAGTCAGGTTAGTTTCGAGGGATTCAGAATAGATTATTAAATCGACTCATCTCTGTTGCTGATGTCTGTACTTCCCCATTGTGATGGGTATGCATTCGCAACGCAACTTATGGTGAACAGAACCCTTCGTTCGTTTCGGCCTTAATTGAACATTTCCATGTCGAGTTCCCTTAACCAAACTTGGCAACACATTTTCGAATATAGTCGTATACAGCATCGCATTCAATCTAGCTTGTGGTGTAGGCGCCAGCGACTCTGTAATCCTTAAAAGTGTCTGAACGATTCCGTCCGCACCGAATGATATAAACAAGAGGAAGATGTATAGCGTCCTTGCTATTTTGTCTTCGGGGACAATGCCCCTTTTTCGATCATCTGAAGAGACAGTTTCTGTGATGATAGCGATATAGTGATCGCCGACGCCATATGCCTGAAAAAAGAATAAAAATTCCATTCTACTTTCTTAAGAAGCAAATAATGCTGAGGTTCTTAGGGAACCTCATATATTCCAATTATTCACATAGGAACAGAGAAGAAATCATTTCCGCTTCCTTCGTTTTACCCTAGAAGATATTCAAGGCTCCATGGTATTTGTTCCACCATGTTCTACATTATGGTCTTATTGAAAAATCTTCTAGTCTTATTCTCTGAGTACCTTAAGTTCTGGTATACATCGTCATGGCAGGTTAGTTTAACGGAACCCTACTCGTGTGGTATACGCTATAAGAAAGATATTTCAAATAGAGGTCTCTTAACATTGAAATAAAAGTTGAAAAGCCCCCTGCAGTTTTTCGCTGAAAGATTTGCATTAATTTCCAAAAATTTTCTTTTTTCCCGAGTATATATTGGGTTGCCCCAAAAAGTAAATGCGGATTTTTCATATACTCGGCGTTGACAAATTTTTTTCTTCTCAAAATGTCTGGATATTGTGTACCAGTTTGGCTTCCAAAGCCAAAGACATGGCTCATTTGTAGTTTAGTAAAGGCTATGACTTTCCATGGGACCCATGCCAATCTCTCTACGATCTCTTGATTTGACTTTGGAGTTCATAGAAGGAGATATATTCCACCGATTGTGGTTATTATGGAGTTTTTGCGTATATAGGCTGATTATCCGATTAACTTCTCAAACACTCAAACTTCTACTACTGCCTTACTGAAGCTGACATTTTTCTTTGAGTGTACCCTGTACTACAGGGCTACCTTTCAAACTAGAAGATTTCCCAATTTAAATAAGCAACACTGGATGGCAACAACAATTACAAAAAAAAAAAAAAAAAACCTCAACCCGAACAGCAACGTCGACTAACCAAATTACCTTTAACACTCTTCACTAATGGGATTCGAGTGTCGAGCATGTTGGCATCATCGCTATCTGTGAGCTGATGAAGATGCTGATGCTGATGCCTTTGCCGATGCCTGTGATGCTGGTGCTGGATTAAGAACGTAAAGTAGAGGCAACAAAAATTTTGCTCTTATGATTTTTTTTTTGCACAAAGCATATCCGATGGCCTCTATGAGGAATGGGTGAAATTAAAAGAAGTTGTGCTTCTTTTACGATTTCTTACAAAAGTTTGCCAGATTTAAAGATTTAAAAAAAATTTTGTTAGTCTTTCGATTTCGATACCTGATAAGGTCAAATACTTAGGTGTGATCTTGGCCCGGCAACTGAATTGGAAGTGTCACATTGAGGATCGTACTGAGAAGGCTCACAGATATTGGGCACTATGTAGACATGCCGTAGGCTCGAAATGGGGCAAAGGTGATGTTTATACCCAAGCCCGGCAAGGAAAGTTGTGCGACACCAAAGACCTAGAGACTTCTAAGCCTTACGTCCTTTCTACCCAAAACCATGGAACGTACTGTGGACACCATGGCAAAGAGTAGGACATTCAGCGAACTGCTCAAATAAAAACAGCATGTCTATGTCAAGGGAAGGTCGGTGGAGACTGCCCGGCACGAGGTTGTGCATAAAATAGAAAAATCCGAGGATAGTCCACTGGATCTTCAATAGCGTGATTAAACCAATGCTTAGATACGCCTTAATAGTTTGGTGGACTGCTATGGAGAAAAAGTGTCTGAACATAAGGAGCATACAACGGGTCCAGAGAAGATGTTGTCTTGACATAGGCAGTGCCCCACTAGGTTACTGGAGACTATTCTAGATATCCGACCCATTGACATACAGATTAAGTGTGAGACAGCCACTGCGGCTATGAGACTTAAGGCGATGGGAGAATAAATTGAGGATGAGAGCAGCTCATACCATTGCGGTATAATCGAGGCGACGATAAGAAACCTGGAAGAAAGGGAAGAGGTTTCCGATCGGATACCAGAGATGAACCTTGAAGTCGAGTGCGAGGCACTGCTGCCATCGGCACAGTCTTGCATTGCCATCTGGAAGATCATGTTACACGGATAAATCAAAGCTAGAGGACAGAGTGGGCCTGGGGGTTTACATTAAGAACCCAGGGATTGAGATCTGTTTTAGACTGCCTGACCATAATACGGTCCTGCAGGCGGATATTCGGGCGATCACGGAATGCCTGAAGTGGTGTGGTATTAATGTGAGGGCGTCGAGTGTGAACATCTTTACGGACAGTAAGGGCAATAACAACCAGGACAGTAAGGTCACGAACAGTCTTGCAGTGTAAAAAGGAGATTAACGCCTACTCTAAGGATGGCAAAATCCTCATCGTTTGGGTGCCGGACCATAACGAAGTAAGGGCAAATGAAAGGACAGACGATTTGGAGGTGAAGGCCAGAGGACTGCCATCAATAAACTTGATTAACCCGAAGCCTTTCGGGATGACGCAGTCCGAGTTAAGAGAGTGGGCGTCGAACAGTCTTGCAGTGTAAAAAGGAGATTAACGCCTTCTCTGAGGATGGCAATATTTATATCGTTTGGGTGCTGGGCCTTAACGGAGTAAGGGGAAATGAAAGGGCAGACGATTTGGCAGTGAGGGCCAGGGAGTGGGCATTGTGGAATAGCGATACGGTTGGTAGGACGGCGAAAATCCTATGGGGGGGATCCAGATCGTGAGAAGACGAGGCTATTACTGCAACTAAGTAAGAAGGAGGTCAGTATAGCTATTGGTATCATAACGGGACACATAGGACTACGAGCTCAGTGCGGCAAGTGATAGCATGTGTAGGGCATGCGGGGAAGATGATGAGACGTTGGAGCATTTCCTTTGTCATTGCCCGGCTTTCGCGTCTAACAGATACCGGCACTTAGGTGGAGACACAATACCAGACATGAACCAACTTGAGGGAGTGGTATGGAAAACAATTAAGGATTTTGTAAGTCACACGGAATTCCTAACTTAAAAAGTTCTTGTTAGAGGTTACAGTTTTTAGAGCGCACAACAAGCCGATTACTGGCTTAGGTGTATGTTTGTAGTGGCATGGGGCGGATTAATATCGGCACCCCCTTTTCAACCTAACCTACTTACTCAAAGATGCATTACGGCTGGCTGGGGATCTGTGGATCTAAAAAGATGGGTCAGCAGAGGAACATCTCTGTCTCCTCTACTTTGGAATAAAGCCATTAACAATATATTATTGTCTCTGGAAGAAGAAGGTGTAAAAGGGGTCGCGCATGCTGATGACTTAGCAATTGTGGTTAGGGCAAAGTTTCCGAGCACTCTTAGATATACTTCAAGAAGCTGCAGTGGGACAGCGTAGTGGGCTATCGAAAGTGGTCTTGGTATAATTCCGTGCAAGACAGAAGTAGTTCTTTTCAGCAGGATATAAAAGTTGCCTACAGTGGAACCTGTCTCTTTGGGTGGAGAGAATGTTCCATTTACATAAATCGCAAAATACCTGGGTGTTTTGCTGGAACTTCAGCAAATTGAACTTCAAATCCACAATTTGGGAAAGGTCAGCATAGCAAGAGAGCTATTGGCAAAAGGTGCGGGTTTAGAGCTCGTGTCATGCATTGGCTATTTACTGCAGTGGTCAGACCTATAATGCTATATGGTGTTGTGGTCTGGCGGACAGCGCTTCAAAAGTCCACCAACTGCTCAATACTTAACCGGATCCAAAAGATGGCTAGTTTGTGCATCACAGCCGCACTGAGGACGACACCATCTGATGCATTGAATTTATTGCAACATCTAATGTTTCTGGACATTGTGGCTACCCAAAATGCAGCAACCACTGTCATTGGGTTAAGGGAGCTTTCTCATTGATCATGTGGCGGCTACGGACACTGTGTTATCCTTGATACATATTTCGATGTTCCAGGCAGTGTGAATTACACCCTTAATAAGGTGCTTTTGATAAAATGTATTGTACCACTATTACTGATAGAACCGATTGGAACTACGATATCTCTGGTAACAGAAGTTACATAGACTAAGGTTCCAAACTAAACAACCAGGTGGGCTTTGGGGTGTACTCTAAAGATCTAGAACTGGTCATATTGAAAAGGTTACCCGACCACTGCAGTGTGTATCAAGCGGAGATCCTTGCAATTAAGGAAGTGGTGAAATGGCTAAGATATAATGTCATTACGACGATTGGCATAAATATCTTCTCAAACAGCCAGGCAGACATTAAATCCCTGGAGAACGTATTTCTGAACACAAATACCGCCCTCGAGATTGCTGAACAGTTCAAAATTCACCTATTCTGGGTGTCGGGCCACAGAGATATCCCAGGGGAATTGTAAAGCGGACTAGCTTGCGAGACTAGGAACTACCCTACATTCCAGGGATACTGGAATCTGTTGGTGGATTGCCTCTAGCAATATGTAAGCTAAGTTTGCAGGACCAGGCCCGAAGGACAACGAATGATAGATGGTCACAATGAGGGGGCAGTGAGCATTCTAAAACTATTTGGCCCTATCTAGACTTGAAGATGTCCACAGCTTTGCTGTCATTGGCTAGAACAGACGTCTCAGTCATTGTGTCCGTCATGACAGGTCTCTGTCTAATCGGAAAACATGCAGACAGACTAAAATTTGTTAGCAACGACTTTTGCAGAAGCTGTGAGAACATCAAAGTGGGAAGAGACTATAGAACACCTTTTGTGTGTGTGTCCCGCACTAGCAGTCAGTAGAAGTTCCAGTTTAGGTTATCATTTCTTTGAGAACCTGTCTGATTTAGCGGATGTTAATATTCGCAAGACAAGGATGGTTTCAAAAGCAGCATTTTTTAGTAAATTTGCTGTGGAGGCTACAAATATTGGTAGGTGCAAAAAGTTTTTTTGCATGATTTTAGGGGACATATGGATCAAAAAAAAAAAAAAAAACGTGTGCTAATTGGGGGAACTGGGCTGAGAACTCGACTAATCAATAAAAATACCCCTTGTGACCAAGAAATTAAAGAAATACGCATTTTATACCCACCACCATAGGATGGTGGGTATAAAATGATTGATTTCTTGAGCCGTTACAAGCCGCAATTTTTAACCGATTTGGCTGACATTTTGCAACTGTGCTAAATACGGTCCGAATCGGTCTCCAACCTGATATTGCAAATTGCAAATTTTGCCCATGAACATTTCACTAAAGAACGGGGGCAAACTTCCCACATATCAATGAGTGCAGTCCGATTCAAGTTTAAGATCAATGATAAGGGGCCTCCTTTTTATAGCCGAGTCCGAATGGCGTGGCAACACCTCTTTTGAGAGAAGTTTTACATGGCATATTACCTCAAAAATGTTGTCAGCATTAGGAGGGGAAAGCCACCGCTGAAAATTTTTTCTGATGGTCTCGCCAGGATTCGAATCCAGGCTTTCAGCGTCAGAGGCGGACATTGTAACCTCTGCACTATGGTGGCCTCCTGTTATAGCTCTCATGTAAACCAGTCTCTTGATCATCCATGTTAGATTCCTAGAAGCTTTAATTTTTGCTGGTTTGAGTACGGTCCGAATCGGTGCCGAGTACCCCTATATCGCATAATGGAAGAAAAATCGAAAAGTAGAAGGGCTTCATTGATGTACCTAATTGATCAGCTTGCCAAATGTTATGGTAATATCCAAAACTTTTTGGCACAGTTTTGCATCTGCATACCTGTAGTAAGGGTGCTTTAATTATCAAAAATTCATTTGTAAAAATATAAAGCCTTTAAAAGTTTTAGCCTGCAGAAGGTAAGAGATGTCAAAAAAAAAATCAAGTTAATATCCTGTATGTCAGCCTGTATAAGAGATGCGGACTTCTGAAACCATTTGTCCTTCTCCATAAATGTCTTGAAGATTTTTTAATCAGAATCAAAAACATCAAAAGTTGTGCACTTTTTGCTAGTATTTTGGGTCTTTGGAACACTCTCTTCGGCACAGTGCAAATTTTACTTCTGTTATTAAAGAAGTTTTTCAAAATTTATTTATTTCTAGAAGTAAAAAACATTTGAACTTTTCCTGGGTAAAGCTAATCTAAGAAAAATAAAATAAAGCTAAATTTAACCATAGCACCTCTGCCACTCTCTCCATGTTTGAAGTTCGTAAACAAGACAACGATAATGATGACGACGACGACAACAACGACGAAAAGGTCAAAAATCCCCATTGGCTATAAATAATCATTTTCTGGATGGTGTTTTCTTGTTTTTGTTTTTGTTTTTTTTTTTTTAACAGCCATGCAATGCATTTTCCTTTTGCAATAATAACAATAATACAACAACAACAACAAGGACAACAGATAATGAATGGTGTTGTTGGTGTTTTTGACCAAATGTCTGCTTGGCATAATTTTAAATTGTTTTTACAACCTACTGACATCTCTCAGGGCCAGAGCATTTTTTCTCTCTCTCTCTCTCCCTTGTTCTCTCTCGTCGTTTGTTTCATCTAGAGAGCAAACCGTAGATGAATGCTCCAAAATGAAATTTAGATCAAAAGTCCACAAAAAGACCAACAAAATATGTTAATAGTTCACAAATGTCAAAGGAAAGCAAACAAAGGAACTGGAGGTGGTCAATATGAGTGCTCCACTATGGGAAAGTAGACGACCACCCCCCCTTCCCACCAGCACCATCTTTAAACCCTCCTCAACATTCATTTGCTGTCAGTCAACCTTTTGAAAAAGCTTTGGCGAAAGCGAAAGCTAACCTAAAACAAATGAAGCAACAACAACAGCAAAACAAACAACATTTGTGTAGAATTTTCGTAAAGCATACATTAATGTGGGGGATAAAACAGGAAATCTACCACCGTGGTGAATTAAGCCATTCTACTGATTTTGTTTCGTGTGTGCTTTGTCACCAAAGGGGGAGCTGGATACTTAAAGTTAACAGTGCTCCACTATAGGGTTCAGTAGTCGTTGTCGTGTAGTGGTGTCGCCGTCGTCGTCGTCGTAGAGCGCGTAAAACATTAAAGAAAATTAAGAAGAAACAAAAAAAAAAACTAAATCTGTGAACAAATAGCATAAACTATGAGAGATACACTTTAAGCACAAAACAAGAAAAACTAAAACTGAAATATAAGTAAAAGAAAAACTTCAAGGAACATTTTAATTTAGGAAAAAAAGAAAACGAAAACGTTTCTTAAGGCAAAAAAAAAAAAAATGGAAATTCAAAGAAATGGCTTCTAGAGAGTTAGCAAAAAATTATGTATTTTCTAAAAAAGTGAAAAATCCTGTGATACCCGACAAATGAAAAGAAAAAAAAATGCAAAACCCAGCAAAGAAAAAAAATCAGTCACAAGGCAATGGAGTGGCAATGTGCGTTCAGTGAAAAAATCTGTATACAATAATGGCCCCCCACCAAGTAAGAGGAGGCCATCAAGTGTTGTTTTTGTTGTTGCTTTCAACTGAGTAGGGCCACACAATGTTTTAGGCAAAAAAACCAAATTTGCCCTTTACCAAAGACCCTTTAATTGAAATTCCTCTAAAAAATTAAACAAAAAAAAATTGAGCTTAAAACGTATTCAATCATATGGCAGAGCTGTAGACCATTAGTAAAACAAGGAGAAGAAGAAGTTGAAAGTCACAATCATTGAGGCAACAAATCTTTTTTTTTTTTTTTAGCAAAAATGTTTTGCCTTTGTAAATAGTTGTGTGTATAACCATGAACAAGAGGAAGAATAAGCATTACGAGGAATCTATATGTAATACGACAGTAAAAGGGCAATTAATCAGAGGAAAACGCAAAAAAGCAACGTAAAGCTCTCCCTCTCAATAGAAAAAAGGAAAAAAAAAAAACAAAACCAAACGAATGAAAGTACGACCAAACGAAAGAACAAACGAACCTACAAACTCACCATCACCATCACCACCTTTAACAAAAACCAGCAGACAGCAGGCAGCATAACCACCTACCGCACCAATACCCTCATTATCATTATTAAAAAAAAAGAAAAAGAAATACCTATACGCATTTTTTCTCCAATGACTTTATGGGTATCTTTTTGAAGCCAAATCACTCTCGCTCTCTCTCTCTCTCTCTCTTTCTTTTACTCTTGCTCACTTGATGAAACATTGGCCTAAGCATAGTCATCTTGTGTTAATGCCAAAATGAGTGCTTGTGACAGCCAGATGATGAGTGAGCGATAAGCACAATAAAATCCTTAAGGCTCCCTTCCTCCACATAAATACACAACAACAACAACAACTACAAGCACACATATTAGTCAAAGGCTAAAAATTCACCACTACCGACGGCCACAAGTAAAGACACCAAAAGAAGTCAACAAAAGCACAGCAAAGAAAACAGGTGCTGTTTTACTCACCAGTCCACCAAGGCAGAGCACTCATATTAATCACACCACACCACAGTCTCTCTCTCTCTCACTCCCTGTCTCTTTCGCTCAGTCTCTCTCTATCTCTGGCAATCTTTTATACAAGGGGAGTTAAGCATAACAGTGAAAAGTTTCTTGCACTCAAGTTAACTCAGGCATTTCACCAAATAATAAAAAAAAATCAACATGTGTGTGTGTGCTTGTGTGTGTAGCTACAGTTGAGAATCATAGTAAGGTAGAAAGAGAGAGGTTTCTGTAAACATTAACAGAACTCATAAAACAAGCAAATATAGTAAAGGATAAACGTGTTAAAAACCTCTTAACCATAAGCCCTTAAAGTTTCAAATATAATAGCATTGTAGCATATAGAAAATTCCTCTTCTATACACAAAAGTGGCCAAAACCCCAAAAGCATACAACAACAAAAAGTTACATATAATGTAAAAAGTGTAAATAAATATAATTAAAAAAATTCTTGAAAAAAATAAAATATATAAAGAATAATGTGCCTCCAAAGAAATAAAAAAAAAAGTTAAATAAATAAAATCTATGCAAACAAAATCTACTAGTACTACGACTAAAAATTACAAAACTTAATCAAGGTATTTAAAGCAGATTTTCTTGAAACTCCTTTCCCAACATAAATAAGCTTTGGCTAAAATTCTTAAGAAAAATTACAATACAAAACCAAACTAATGGTGAATTCTATTTCAATAAATTATTAAATAAAGCTCTGGCGGTCTAGAGAAGAAAAACCAAAAAAAAAAAACTAAAACTTCACTAACAAATAAAAAACGGAAACTTTAACAAAAGCAGGCAATAATCACCAATCAATACACAAAAGTCATACTCAACTACACCACAGTAGCAGGCACACAATTATTGTAAATAAATGAAACCCCTTTTTATTCTCTTTCTCTCTAAATACCATACGAGTTCAAAAACAAAAGCTCTAGTCACCACATTTTCAACACCTCCAACCAAACAAACAACAACACCAAACACTCTTCTCCACGAAAATAAAATCAAAGTACCAAAGACAAAAAAAAAAAAAACATATGCAAACATTATTCTTTGTTGTATGCAACATGTTTCGTAGAGAAATTACAAATGTTATAATCTACAAAACAAAAAATTGAAATTGTTTTTTTTCATAAATACAACAAAGAGAGTTTTATAAAAAGTTACCATAGATTTTTATAATAATTTTTAAAAAAATAATAAGTGTTGAATTTTGTTTTTTTTTTTTTTTTTTAGAAAATATAAATTTTCATAATATAACCACAAAATTAACCCAAAACAGACTTCTAAAATAATCAAGACAACATTAAAAACATAGCTCTTTCGAACGACTAAACAACCAAAAGGATTATAATTTCATAAATTTTTGTATTCTGAATTAACAACAACGAATATTAACACAACGCTCTGTTTTAAGATAACATCTCAATCTCCATCAACATTAATGTGAGTAATTTTTTATTATTTTTTTTATACATACAGTTGTTATATATTATAAATATACATAAGAGTGTCCCAGAAAGTCAAAAGATTTTTTAAAACATCTCCCTTTCTCCATGCCTCCTTTCCTACCTCCTTCCCTGCCTCCTTCCCTACTTCCTTCCCTACCTCCTTCCCTACCTCCTTCCCTACTTCCTTCCCTACCTCCTTCCCTACCTCCTTCCCTACCTCCTTCCCTCCCTCGTTCCCTCCCTCGTTTCCTCCCTCGTTCCCCCCCTCGTTCCCTCCCTCGTTCGCTCCCTCGTTCCCTCCCTCGTTCGCTCCCTCGTTCCCTCACTCGTTCCCTCCCTCGTTCCCTCCCTCGTTCCCTCCCTCTTTCCCACCTTCTTTCCCTCCCTCTTTCCCTCTCTCGTTCCCTCCCTCCTTCCCTCCCCCGTTCCCTCCCTCGTTCCCTCCCTCGTTCCCTCCCTCGTTCCCTCCCTCGTTCCCTCCCTCGTTCCCTCCCTCGTTCCCTCCCTCGTTCCCTCCCTCGTTCCCTCCCTCGTTCCCTCCCTCGTTCCCTCCCTCGTTCCCTCCCTCGTTCCCTTCCTCGTTTCCTCCCTCGTACCCTCCCTTGTTCCCTCCCTCGTTCCCTCCCTCTTTCCCTCCCTTCTTCCCACCCTCTTTCCCACCCTCTTTCCCACCCTCGTTCCCTCCCTCGTTTCCACCCTCCTTCCCACCCTCATTCCCTCAATCCTTCCCTCTCTCCCATTTTCTTCTCTGTTTGATCCTAAAAAGCAAAACACGAAATATTTTGGAGATCGAATAACGACAACCTGTGCCGATATGACATTCATAGTTGGATGTGGTAATTTCTAAGGTATCAAGTTGAGGATTTAGATACTAGATGTGCTTCGCTACACCTTTAAGTGTTTGCGGCCCCCCTTTACATGTCCATTTGTTGCATAATTTTAGGCTGAGGCGATGCGCCTAGAACTTGACCGCTAATTATGCCCTTCACCATAAGTTGGGGGTTAACTAATTTCGTCTTTCCGTTTGTAACACCTCGAAATATTCGTCTAAGACCCTATAAAGTATATATATTCTTGATCGCACGCTAACTTTCGAAGGAGTAAAACTAGGCTCTCGGTATAGGTCGGATTAAAAATGGACCAAATCGGTCCATGTTTTGCTATAGCTGCCAACTAAACTGATTTTGGATCTTGACTTCTTGAGCCACTAAAGGGTGCAATTACTATCCGATTTAGCTGAAATTTGGCACAAGGTGTTTTGTTACGACTTTCAACAACCGTGCTATGTAGGGTTCAAATCGATCCATAGTTGTCATATAAACCGACCTTGGATCTTGTCTTCTTGAGCCACTAGAGGGCGCAATTCTCATTCGATTTGGCTGAAAGTTTGCAAGAAGTGTTTTGTTATGACTTTCAATAACTGTGTCAAGTATGGTTCAACTCGGTTTATAACCAGATATAGCTGCCGTATAAACCGATCTTTTATCTCAACTTTTTGAGCCACTAGAGGGCGCAATTCTCCTCCGATTTGGCATGAAGTATTTTGTTATGAGTTCCAAAAACTGTAATAAGTATTGTTCAAATCGGTCCATAACCTGATATAGTTGCCATATAAAACGGTCTTGGATCTTGATTTCTTAAACCGACCTCGGATCTTGACTTCTTGAGCCACTAGAGGGCGCAATTTTCATCCCATATGGCTGAAATTTTGCATGAAGTCTTTAGTTATGAGAACCAAAAACTGTACTAAGTATGGTTTAAATCGGTCCATAAACTGATGTAGCTGCCATATGATCCGACCTTGGATCTTGTCTTCTTGAGCCACTAGAGGGCGCAATTATCATCCGATTTGGCTGAAAGTTTGGAGGAAGTGTTTTGTTATGACTTCCAACAACTGTGTCAAGTATGGTTTAACTCGGTTTATAACCTGATATACTTGTCATATAAACCGATCTTTCATCTAAATTTCTTGAGCCACTAGAGGGCGCAATTCTTATCCCATATGGCTGAAATTTAGCATAAAGCATGTTTTGTTATAACTCACAATAACTGTGCTAATTATGGTTCAAATCGGTCAATAACCTAATGCAGCTGCCATATAAACCGATCTTTCATCTCAACTTCTTGAGCCACTAGAGGGCGCAATTCTCATCCCATATGACTGAAATTTTGCATGAAGCATGTTTTGTTATAACTCACAATAACTGTGCTAATTATGGTTCAAATCGGTCAATAACCCGATATAGCTGCCATATAAACCAACCCTGGATCTTGATTTCTTGAGCCCCTAGAGGGCGCAATTCCTAGCCGGTTTGGCTCAAAATAGGCACACAAGATTTTGTTATGATTTCCAACAACTGCGCTAAGTATGGTTATTTCAGACTCCTGTCACAAAATCGTCTGCTTAGTAGGCGGGCTTAAATCTCATTGGAGTCAGTATCCGTAGGAGGTGCAACGCTAAAAAAGAGGAAAGTAAGAACCTTTGATATGCATACCGATGACTAAGAGTTATTTCATGATTCCAATTAGCCATGTTCGTCTGTCCCTCTGTTTGTCTGTCCATCTTTCTGTCGGTTCGTCTGTTTGTCCATGCATACTTGTGATCAAGGTACAGGTCGCATTTGTTTTTCAATTTACATGATATTTAGGACGAATTACGTTTTTGGCCCAAGGATGACGAATAGATTCTGCAAGAAATCGGCTCAGATATAAATATAGCTTCCATATATATACATTTTATCAGATTTGCACTCTTACTCTTACTAGAAGCCATTTCTTTACTATGTGATTATAATAAAATTTATAATTTATTCCCTTGAATATCGAATAGTTTGCAAATACGTTTCAATTCCAACACAAGAGCTTAATGTCCAACATGTGGGTGTTCCGCTTACTTCCGTCGCATGCAAGCACCTACACCAGCAGCACAAACAGAAAATCATATTCACAAAATGTGTCAAAGGGCATCATCATCATCATCATCATCATTGTTATTGCTGCCGCATATGAGTTGGCTTTTGCTTTGGCAAGACAAAAAGGAAATGGAAAAATTTTTGAATCATTAGGGAGGTTTTGGTTGAGGGCAAGCTCGCAAGCAAGCAAGCCAAAGCAATGTATGTGGGTGCAAGGTGAACATTCGCAGTATATAGGCAAAAGCAGCCAGCCCAGTCAACTTAGGATATGACGCTTTGAGAATTAATGGATGATAGTAATGCTCAAAGTGAGAGCCAGAATTGAAGGTTGTTTTGTGTTCGTGCAAAAGGTTATTGTGGGGTTCTCGGTTGGTTGATGAACCTTTTTGCGCTGAGAAATGAAAAGGAAATGAAAACGAAAAAAAAAACATCTCCCTCGATGTGGGTTTTAAACTTTGTTTACTTGGTTTGACATTTCATGGATGAAAAGAATGTCAATAAACTTAAGGTCTTGTGATGAGTTTGGATTTGATATTAAATGCAAAAATTTGTTTGTTAATGGCATTGACATTAGTTAAGGGGTTTTAATAGGTAAAGTACTTTTTTTTAGTAATAAAATGAGTATTACAACAAATTAGGAACTGACTAAAGCAATAAACAGCGATACTTAAGGACTTTACTGGAAATTTTGTAAATGCAAATTTTGCCCATGACCATTCCACTAAGGAATGGGGGCAAACTTCTCACATATCAATGATTGCAGTCCGATTCAAGTTAAAGCTCAATAATAAGGGTCCTCCTTTTTATAGCCGAGTCCGAACGGCGTGCCGCAGTGCGACACCTCTTTGGAGAGAAGTATTACTTGGCATAGTACCTCACAAATGTTGCCAGCATTAGGAGGGGAAAACCACCCCTGAACTCTGCGCTTTACTAGGGAGGTCAATTTTCACTGCTTTTATCCCGTTACAGTTTGTGTACTGTCAAGAATGTGTAGCGAAATTTTTGATGAAAATATAAAACCCATATAAAAATTTACCGTTTTAGTATCCTTCCCCAACGGAGAGGCTACTAAAACAAAACTTTCCCAAGGAAAAGGCTATTGAAACTTAATTTCCCCAACGAAAAGGGAATTAAACTAACCTTTCCCAAGGGAAATGGTACAAATACTAAACTTCCTCAAGGAAAAGGAAAATAAAACTCAACTTCACCAAAGGAAAGGTTTCAAAAACTAACCCTTCCCAAGGGAAGGGCACTTAAACTAACCTTCCCCAAGAGAAAGAGTACTAAAAATGACATTTTCAAAGAGAAAAGCTACTGAAATACTGCTTGGGTATGGAAAGTTCTGATGTCCTTTCGATTGGAGAAGGGAAGTTTTAGTACACATTCACCAGGGGTACGGAAACTACCATTTTCGAAGGACAAGAGTATTACAACTACCCTTTCCCAAGGACAAGAGTACTGCTACTACCCTTCCCCAAGGACAAGGGTATTGAAATTACGATTCCCCATAGGCAAGGGTACTGAAACTACTCTTCACCAAGAACAAGAGTACTGAAACTACCGCTAATCAAGGACAAGGATACTTAAACTACCGCTCACCAAGGACAAGGATAATGCTACTACCCTTCCCCAAAAACAAGGGTACTGAAACTACTCTTCACCAAATACAACGGTACTGAAACTACTCTTCACCAAGGACAAGGGTACTGAAACTACCCTTCCCAAGAACAAGAATACTGAAACTACCCTTCTTGAACGACAAGGGTACAGAAACCACCCTTCTCCAAGGAAAAGGGTACTGAAACTACTCTTCACCACGGACAAGGGTACTGCAACTTCCCTTTCCCAAAGAAAATGGTATAGAAACTTCACTTCCCTAAGGAAAAGGGTACTGAAACTACCCTTCGCCAAGAATAAGGGTACTTAACATACCCTTCCCAAAGGGTAAGTGAACTAAAAGTACCCCTCACCAAAGACAAGGGTACTGAAACTACTCATCCTGAAGGACAAGCGTACAGAAATTGCCCTTCCCGAAGGCCAAGGGTATTAAAACTACACTTCTATAAGGCCAAGGATACTGAAACTACCCTTCCACAAGAACAAAGGTACTGAAACTACCCTTCTTCAACGACATGAGTAATGAGACTATCCTTCCCCAAGGACAAGGGAACTGAAACTAATCTTCATCACGGACAAGGGTACTACAACTACCCTTCCTCAAAGAAAAGGGTACTGAAACTGCCTTTCCCGAATGCCAAAGGTATTGAAACTACCTTTCCCGAAGGGTAAGAATACTGAAACTTCCCTTTACCAAGGACAAGGGTACTCATATTACTCTTCCCCAATGACAAGAGTACTGAAATTACTCCACCCCGAGGACAAAGTTAATGGAACTACCCCTCACCAAGGGCAAGGGTACTACAACTACCCTTCTCCAAGGACAATTCAAGGACTGAAACTACCGTTCGCAAAGGGCAAGAGTACTGAAACTACCCTACCCCAAGTTTTTGTACAATTTTCCAAGGGAAGGGTACGTAAACTACACCTTCCCATGGAGAAGATTACTAAAACTAACCTTTCCCAACTAAAAGCGTACGAAAACTATTCTTTCCAAATATAAATGTGAGTAAAACTACACTTGCTGAAATTACTCCACCCCGAGGACAAAGTTAATGGAACTACCCCTCACCAAGGACAAGGGTAGTACAACTACCCTTCTCCAAAGACAATCCAAGGACTGAAACTACCGTTCTCAAAGGGAAAGAGTACTAAAACTACCCTACCCCAACTTTTTGTACAATTTTCCAAGGGAAGGGTACTAAAACTACCTCTACCCATGGGAAGGGTACTAAAACTAACCTTTCCCAACTAAAAGCGTACTAAAACAATTCTTTCTTAATATAAAGGTTAGTAAAACTACACTTGCTAAGGTCAACTATTACGAAAACTATCCTTTCCCGTGGAAAGGGGTGCCAAAATATACATTTCCCAAGGGACTAAACGAAAAAGGCCCTTACCCAAGGGAAAGGTATTAAAAGTACCCTTCCCCAGGGAAATGTTATTTAAACTAACTTTTCCCGTGGGAAATGGTACAAAAACCATCCCTTCCCATGGGAAATGGTACTAAAACCACTCTTTTCCTTGGAAAATGGTGCTAAAAATATACTTTCCCAAGGGAAAGGTTTATAAAAGTACCCTTTCCGAAAGGGAAGGGTACTAAAACTACATTTTACTAAGGGGAAGGGTACTAAAACTAACCTTTATCAAGGTGAAGGGTACTAAAACTACACTCTATCAAGGGAAAGGGTAGTAAAGCTACCCTTTATCAAGGGAAAGGGTACTAAAATTAGCCTCTCTCAAGGGAAAGGGTAATAAAACCACCCTGTTCAAGGGAACGGGTAATAAAACTATGCTTTCCCATGATAAAAGGTACTTAAACTGCCCTTTCATTTGGGAAAGGGTATTAAAACTATCCTTTCCCTTGGAAAAGGGTACTAAAACTACACTTTTGCTTGGGAAAGTGTACTAAAACTACCCTTTCGCTTGGAAAAGGGTACTAAATCTACCCTTTCGCTTGGAAAAGGGTACCAAAACTCCCCTTTCGCTTGGGAAAGGGTACTAAAACTAACCTTCCCCTTGGGAAAGGGTACTAAAACTACCCTTTTGCTTGTGAAAGGGTACTGAAAACTACCCTTTCGCTTGGGAAAGGGTACCAAAACTGCCCATTCGCTTGGAAAAGGGTACCAAAACTAACCTTCCCCTTGAGAAGGGTACTAAAACTAATCTTCTGCTTGGGAAAGGGCACTAAAATTACCCTCTTTCAAGGGAAAGTGTGCTTCCCATGGGAAATAGGACAAAGAATACTCTTTACCATGGGAAAGAGTACTAAAACTACCCTTTCGCTTGGGAAAGGGTACTAAAGCTTTCTCTTGAGAAAGTGCAGTAAAACTTTCCTTTTAATGGGAAAGTGTACTAAACTTGGGAAAGGGTACTAAAACTACCCTTTCGTTTGGGAAAGGGTACTACAATTGTCCTTTCGCTTGGGAAAAGGTATTAAAACTATCCTTTCCTTTGGAAAAAGGCACTAAAACTGACCTATCGCCTGGGAAAGTGTTTTATTATTATCCCTTCAATTGGAAAACGGAAAGGGTATTAAAACTACCCTTCCTTAGGGAAACTGTACTAAAACTACCCTTTCTTTGGGAAAGGTTACGAAATCTGACCTTTCCTTTGAGAAAGAGTACTAAACCTATCCTTTCTCTTGGGAAGGTGTACTTTATCTACCCTTTCCCATGGGAAGGGGTACAAAGTCCACCCTTTCGTTTGGGAAAGGGTACTAAAACTACTTTTTCGCTTGGGTAAAGGTACTAAAACTACACTTTCGCTTGGAAAAGGGTACTAAAACTACCCTTTCGCTCGGGAAAGGGTACTAAAACTACCCTTTCGCTTGGGAAAGGGTACTTAAACAGCCCTTTCGCTTGGGAGAGGGTGCTTAAACTACCCTTTCCTTTGGAAAAAGGTACTAAAACTACCTTTTTTCTTGGAAAAGTGTACTAAAACTTACCTTTCCCTTGGAAAAAGGTTCTAAGACTACCCTTATCTTGGCAAAAGGTGTTAAAACTACCCTTTGCCTTGGAAGAGGGTATTTATACTACCCCTTCCCTTGGAAAAGGGTACTAAAACTACCCCTTTCCTTTGGGAAAGGGAACTTAAACTATCCCTTCTCTTAGGAAAAAACTAAACTTTCCCTTGAGAAGGGTACTAAAATTATCGTATCCCTTGGTAGATGGTACTAAAACTATCCTTTCGTTTGGGAAAGGGAACTAAAACTACCCTTTCCTTTGACAAGGGTGCTTAAACTGTTTTTTGCTTGGGCAAGGATACTAAAACTACCATTTTCCTTGGTAAAGGGTACTAAAACTACCCTTTCGCTTGGTAAATGGTACTAAAACTACCCTTTCCCTTGGTAAAGGTTACTAAAACTTTCCCTTCCCTTGGTAAAGGATACAAAAACTACCCTTTCCCTTGGTAAAGGGTAGTAAAACTTTCCTGTCCCTTGGTAAAGGGTAGTAAAACTTCCCCTTCCCTTTGTAAAGGGTACTAAAACTACCCTTTCCCTTGGTAAAGGGTACCAAAACTTCCCTTTCCCCAGGGAAACGGTACTAAAACGGTACTAAAACCTAAGCTACCCATTTCCAAAGCAAAGGGTACTAAAAGTACCCTTTTCCAAGGGATAGAGTACTAGAACTACCCTTCTCCAAGGCAAAGGGGTACTTAAATCTACATTTTTCAAGGGAAAGGGTACTAAAACTACCCCTTTTCTTTGGGAAAGTGTTCTAAAAATAACTTTTTGCTAGGGAAATATACTAAAATTACCCTTTTCCTTTGGAAAGTGTACTAAATTTACCCTTTCCCAAGGGAAGGGGTACTATAACTACCCTTTTTTTCAAGGGAAAGGATACTAAAACTACCCTTTTCCCAAGGGAAATGTATTAAACTACCGTTTGCCATGGGAAAATAATCTAAAACTTTCCTTCTTCAATGGAAAGGGTTTTTAAATTAATCTTCCCCAAGGGAAGGGGTACAAAAGCTAACAACCCCAAGGGAGAGGGTACAAAAACTAGCATTACCTTAGGGAAAGGGTTGTTAAACTAACAATCCTATGGTAAAAGGTACAAAAACTAACATACCCTAAGGGAGAGGTTAGTAAAACTTTTCTCTCCCAAGGGAAAAATTACAAAATCTTCCCTTCCCAAGGACTGTATTAACATTAAATTTACCCCTTCCAAAACTACTCTTTACCATGAGAATGGGTAAAAACCAAGGGAAAAGGTACTATAACTACCCCTTTTCAAGGGAAAGGGTACTAAAACTACCCTGTGCCAAGGGAAAAGGTATTAAACTACCCTTTCCCAAGGAAAAATATACTAAAACTTCACTTCCACAATGGAAAGGGTACTTAAACTAACCTTCCCCAAGGGAAAGGGTACTAAAACTAACAACCCCAAGGGAGAGGGTACATAAACTAACATTTCCTTAGGGAAAGCGTTCTTAAACTAATAATCCCCTGGCAAAGGGTACTAAAACTAACATTACCTTAGGGAAAGGGTAGTTAAACTTTTCTCTCCCAAAGGAAAAGTTACAAAAACTTTTCTCCCCAAGGACTGTAAATTGCAAATTTTGCTCATGAATATTCCACTAAGGAACAGGGGCAAACTTCTCACATATCAATGGGTGCAGTCCGATTCAAGTTTTAAGCTCAATGATAAGGGGCCTCCTTTTTTAATAGCCGAGTCCGCAGTGCGACACCTCTTTGGAGAGAAGTTCTACATGGCATAGTACCTCACAAATGTCGCTAGCATTAGGAGGGGAAAACCACCGCTGAAAATTTTTTTTCTGATGGTCTTGCCAGGATTCGAACCCAGACGTTCAGCGTCATAGGCGGACATGCTAACCTCTGCGCTACGGTGGCCTCCACTGTATTTACATTAAATTTACCCCTTCCTATGGGAAGGTGTACAAAACTACTCTTTACCATGAGAATGGGTATTAAAACTGCACTCTCCCGAAGGAGGGGGCACTAAAAAAGTTCATTCCGCAAGGGAAATGATACTAAAACTATCCATTCCTAAGGGAAAAATTCTAAGACTACTCTTTTCCAAGAGAAAGAGTATTTAAATTATCCTTTCGCAATGGAAAAGATAATATTGGGTTGCCCAAAAAATTGGGTTGCGTTGAAAAATTTTTTCCCAGCTTGTGACTCTGTAATTGCATTCTTTCTTCTGTCAGTTATCAGCTGTTACTTCTAGCTTGCTTTAGAAAAAAAGTGTAAAAAAAGTATATTTGATTAAAGTTCATTCTAAGATTTATTAAAAATGCATTTACTTTTTTTTAAAAAATCCGCTATTACTTTTTGGGCAACCCAATAAATTTACCATTTCCCTTGAGAAAGGGTACAAAACTACTATTTCCTATAGGAAAGGACACAAAACTACCCCTTCCTATAAGAAAGGGTACAAAACTACCTTTTCCAAGGGAAATGGTACTAAAACCAACCTTTCTTAAGACAAAGGTACAAAATTTCTAATTTCCAAGGAAAAATGTACTAAATTTACTCTTTCCTTTAGGAAATGGGTACTAAAACTACACTTCTCCTAGGGCGTTATTCTTATGAAAAATACAAAAAAGTGTTCATGTGGGCTTCTGTTATGAGAACTTGTTATGCCATTTTGGTTTATGACCGTAGAAAGAAATCTTCCTGAGAACTATAGAAACGCCATTCATATATAAATAGATAAAGTCCACCCAAACTTAACCCCTCTTACTTGTATCCTTTCATTTCCTCTTAGTTACAAAGCTTTACAAAAATTTCTTTAGATTTCATTCCACAAACATCTAATTAACAACTATGAAACCAAATTGGAAAAAACCAAGTTGGTGAAAATGAAAATGAAAAAGAAAATCAATTTAATTTTGCAGCTTATCTGGATCTTTGGAAATTTTCGGTTCTTTTTTATGAAAACAGTTCGACTGGCCCACCAGCTTACAAACAAATTTTTAAAGCCAAACTTGGTAGATGCATGAATATTTTATAATTTTTCTCTTCTGCGTTTTCTATTTCGTTTTTTTCTGAGTTCTTTGGGCACGTGACCTTACAAAACATGGATGGTTTCAAAAGATGCCGCCATCAAAGTGAATATTATATAAATATTGTGTATAAATAAAATAAAAGTGTTCCACTTGAGAAAACGCTTTCGAAAGTGAAATGTGCCACGAGTGGCAGCAGCAGCACCACCAGCTGCTCAGAGTGGTTGCAATGGTTCTAGTGGAGGTGGACCGACCATCATACAACAACCACCCATGGTACATATAGCATTGGACACCAGATTTGTATAATTTTTCATCTGCATTGTGCTGGGCTGGGTATGCAAATGTATGCGTAAGTCATTGGTTGAATGCCTAGTTTTTTTGGGGCCTTCTTGCAGGACACTAAGAGGCACATAGTTCTTCAATAAAAAAAAAAAAAAACAAAAATAAAAATCCTCTGTCTGTGCCCAGGTGAGTTTAAGAATGCAGCTTTTTTTTTGATGATTTTCAATTGTAATTGAAAATATTTAGAAAACTTCAAGAGGCAAAAATTTGGCTTAGATTTTCTTTATTGTTGCCATACCAAATCATTTAAATGCAAACAGTAGGCGTAAGAAAATCTCATACATCTCGTGGGATACCCTACACCATTATTCTTCTTCTTAAACACCATAAGGCTTATCAAGTTAACTGAATGATTTCTCCCATAATAGAAGTTCACATGCAAAATGGTGTGATATTCGGATAAGAAGTATGCCCCCTATCGTTGAGACGGACGGACGGACAGACGAACGGACATGGCTAGTTCCACTTAAAATGCCATGACGATCAAGAATACATATAAATACTTTAGTATACCCCCATCCTATGATGAAGGGTATAAAAACCTACCAATTTTGGTAGGAACCTACTACAAACGGCAACACTGTTCTTGAGCTTTCTGAGTGTGCAAATCCTACCCAATTCAGCTGAACTTTTGCACAATGACTTCCTCTCTAATATGAAAATACAAATTTCGCCCATGAACATTCCACTAAGGGACAGGGGCAAACTTCTTACATATGCAGTGCAATTCAAGTTTTAAGCTCAATGATAAGGGACCTCCTTTTTTGTAGCCAAATCCGAACGTCGTGCCGCAGTGCGACACCTCTTGCGAGGGACGTTTTAACATGGCATAGTTCCCCACAAATGTTGCTAGGAAGGGAAAACCTCCGCTGAAAATTTTCTCTGATGGCCTCGCCAGGATTCGAACCCAGTCGTTCAGTGACATAGGCTGCCATGCTAACCTCTGCGCTACAGTGGCCTCTATAATAACAACAATCGGATCATATTCGTGCCGCGTATGGTCCGAGTCGGTCCATAAGCTGATATGCAAATACAAATTTCGCCCACGAACATTCCACTAAGGAACAGGGACAAACTTCTTACATATGCAGTCTGATTCAAGTTTTAAGCTCAATGATAAGGGACTTCCTTTTTTGTAGCCAAATCCGAACGGCGTGCCGCAGTGCGACACCTCTTGCGAGGGACGTTTTAACATGGCATAGTTCCCCACAAATGTTGATGGCGTTAGGAGGGGAAAACCTCCTAACGGCGCTGAAAATTTTCTCGGATGGCCTCGCCAGGATTCAAACCCAGTCGTTCAGCGAAATAGGCGGTCATGCTAACCTCTGCGCTACAGTGGCCTCTATAATAACAACAATCGGATCATATTCGTGACGAGTATGGTCTGAGTCGGTCCATAAGCTGATATGACTCCCTTACAAGTCGATCTCCCGAATGTATTTCTTGAGTGCTCCATTCTAACTGAAATTTTGCATTCTAGCTGAAATTTTGCACAATGACTTCTACTCGGAACTCCAACGTTCATAACCTGACAAAGCTTCCATATAACCTTTTCTTCGATTTGACTTCTTGAGCAACTTCGGCGAGGTATTCTTATCTAAAAACTTGACTTGGTGGAGGGTATAAAAGATTCGACCGGAGGCCACCGTAGCGCAGAGGTAAGCACGTCCGCCTATGGCGCGGAACGCCTGTGTTCGAATCCTGGCGAGACTATCAGAAAAAAATTTCAGCGGTGGTTTACCCCTCCTAATGCTGGCAACATTTGTGAGGTACTATGCCATGTAAAACTTCTCTCCAAAGAGGTGTCGCACTGCGGCACGCCGTTCAGACTCGGCTATAAAAAGCAGGCCCCTTATCATTGAGCTTAAACTTGAATCGGACTGCACTCTTTGATATGTGAGAAGTTTGCCCCTGTTCCTTAGTGGAATGTTCATGGGCAAAATTTGCATTTGCATAAAAGATTCGACCTGGCCGTATATAGCACGCTTCTACTAGGTTTTGTTTACAATAAAGAACAACAGCATTGTTATGTTTAAGATTTTTAGCTTGTTAATTAAAAAAAAAAAATTAAAACTGCGAACAAAGAAAAAAAAACCTTTGCCCTCGTATCTCTCCCCTATGACTGTTGAGATCCCATTCAATTCACAGTTGTTGAAATGATAACGATGATATTGTTGTTGTTGTTGCTGGCGATGATGATGATGATGATGTTGATGTTGATGTCCTGCAGTTTGTGACGTGTAGTCAGTCTGTAATTGATTTAATTTCGGTCGATGTTGATGTCATTGCTACTGCTGTTATTTTTATTGTCATTGTCCCCAGACACTGACAGTCTGACATCATTGAAATACAATCAATTATCTCTGAAACTACTACCCACACCAAATGGCCCATGTGGTACTACAGGGCTGTTGTATTGAGTTCATTAGCTTTCACTCAAATGCTATTTATTATCAAATAATACATGTTTACACATACATATATGACAGATTTATGACAATGTTGTTTAAATTTGAAGAATTATGGGGAAATGGGGGAGAAAGAAAAAATAATTATGAAAAGTGCTCATATTCTTCAGCTAGGGCATACAGGTCGATTTTAAAACCTCTGCTTTATGGCAATAAGGCTTAATATGGTAAACGATTTCATTGAAAATTGTTTGTATAGCCTCGAAAATAGAATGAGGGTGTACTAGGTTAGGTGAGGTTTAAGTGACCGTCTGCCATCAGACTCTTACTTTACTTTAATTGGCTATGACAGAATATTTCTTCCACTAGCCGAACGTAGGAACGTAGCGTTCCAAGCGCCTCGATCTTCTGCGCTCATTCTAAAATCTCTGACACCAAATTTCGTGGTGTCTCCCACAACTTGATCTCTCCATCGGGCTTTTGGTCTTCTCGTTTGCCTTCAAAAGACTTCTTTGCTGGAGCTTCTTCATCCATTCTGACAACATGACCTAGCCAACGCAGCCGTTGTATTTTGATGCGTGTAACTATGCTATCGTCGTCATACAGCACATACAGCTCGTGGTTCATACGTCGCCTATATTTACGAAGAATCTTTCTTTTAAATACTCCCTGCACTGCTTCATCTGCTTTCACAAGTACCCATGCTTCAGAAGCATATAACAGCACGGGTAGTATCAGTGTCTTGTATAGTGTAATCTTCGTCTGTCGAGAGGTGGCCTTGTTTCTAAACTGCTTACTTAGTCCAAAGTAGCATCTGTTTGCCAGTATTATTCTTCGATTTATCTCAAAACTGGTGTCATTCGTTTCGGTTACGGCGGTGCCGAGGTAGATAAAGTTATTGACTATCTCAAAGTTGTGGTTACCAACTTTTTCCATGTTCTTTATCTGCTCGGTTGTACAAGGCTTTTCGGAAGTGGAAACCATCCATTTCGTCTTATCTCCATTTACTGCCATCAGACTCACTCAGACGTTTTCGTCCATTGTGATGCCACAGGAACAGAAGAAGGAAGATGCCTTCTAGTTCCTAACGTTGTACCATTCAGATGGCTTTAAAAAGCCCAACAGCTTGCGAATGTTGACATTCACTAAACCAGACAGGTTCTCAAAGAAATGAGAACCTAAAGTGGAACTCCTTCTGACTGCTAGTGCGGGAGACACACACAGATGATGTTCTACAGTCTCTTGTTCTTCGATGTCCTCATAGCTTCTGCAAAGGTCGTTGCTGGCAACCTTTAGTCTGTCAGCCTGTTTTCCCATTAAACAGTGACCTGTCATGATGAACACAATGGCTGAGACGTGTGTTCTAGCCGATGACAGCAAAGCCGTAAACCTCTTAAAGTCTAGATTAGGCCACATATTGGGTTGCCCAAAAAGTAATTGCGGATTTTTTAAAAGAAAGTAAATGCATTTTTAATAAAACTTTAATGAAATATCCTATTTTTACACTTTTTTTCTAAAGCAAGCTAAAAGTAACAGCTGATAACTGACAGAAGAAAGAATGCAATGTCAACGCCGACTATATGAAAAATCCGCAATTACTTTTTGGGCAACCCAATAGTTTTGGAATGTTCACAGCCTCCCCTTTGTAACCATCTATCATTCGTTGTCCTACGGGCCTGGTCCTGAAAACTTAGCTTACATGTCTATAGAGGCATACTCACAGATTCCAGTATCCCTGAAATGTGTAGGGGTAATTCCTGGTCTCGCAAGCTTGTCCGCATTACAATTCCCTGGGATATCTCAGTGGTACCGGTTCCCAAAACAGGAGAATTTTTAAATGTTCAGCCATCTCGTTGAGAGATCTGCTACAGTCGAGGGCGATTTTTGTGTTCAGAATTACGTTCTCCAGAGATTTAATGGCTGCCTGTCTGTCTGAGAAGATATTTATGCCAATCGTCGTTATGACATTATTTCCTAGCCATTCCACCATTTACTTAATTGCAAGGATCTTCGCTTGATAAACACTGGAGTAATCGGCTATCCTATCCGATATGACCAGTTCTAGATCTTTAGTATACACCCCAAAGACCACCTGGTTGTCTAGTTTGGAACCATCCGTAGGGAAATCTATGTAACTTCTGGTACCAGGGATATCGTAGTTCGCAGCGGTTGCATCAGGAATAGTGGTGCAGTACTTTTTATCAAAAAGCGGCTCAGGCAGGGTGTAATCCACACTGCCTGGAACATCAGACATTTTATTAACTATACCACATTGTCCGTAGCCATCACAGGACCAAAAAGAAAGCTTCTTTAGCCTTATGGCAGTGGTCTAGCCTCAATGTTCAGAGGCATTAGATGTAGCATTAAATTATTGGGTTGCCCAAATAGTAATTGCGGATTTTTTTAAATGAAAGTAAATGCATTCCAAAACGGATCGAATTCATTGCGTTTAAGGTGCATATCACAAGCGTTGATTCGGTTTGTTAAATGAATTTCTTTCAATACATGTGGTACCCAAATATCAAGCTTTTTCACCAGTCCAAGACTTTTTATGTGATAATGAACGGTTGATTTTGGTATATTTAACTTCTCTCCTATCACACGCTCAGTTACATGACGATCCAATTCGATTAATGCTTTGATTTGGTCATCATCAACTTCATTTGGCAATAAATAAATCAGTGCATCAGATGATGTCGTCCTCAGTGAAGCCATCATTGGATCCAGTTGAGTATTGAACAGCAGGTGGACTTTTGAAGTGCCTTCCACCAGACCACAATACGTCTGACAACTGCAGTATATACCCGATGCATGACGCACGATCTTAACCCCCAAATTTTGCCAATGGCTCTCTAGCAGGTGTATAGGGCAAGAGTAGACTTTCTTGCCTTCTCCAAAATGTTGGATTTGTAGTTCAATTTGCTGTCCAGCAAAACACCCAAGTATTTTGCGCTGTCTGTTAATGAAACATTCACTCCACCCAAGGAGACAGGTTCCACTGTAGGTAACTTGTATCTCCTGCTGAAAAAAACTACTTCTGTCTTGCACAGACTTATACCTAGACCACTTTAGGTAGCCCACTTTGCTGTTGCACGCAGAGCTTCCTGAAGTACATTTCTTAAAGTGCTGGGAGATTTTCCCCTAAGCGCACTTGCCACGTCATCAGCATACGCGACCACTTTTACATCTTTTTCTTCCTAAAATAAAGTTAATAGCTATATTCCAAAGTAGAGGAGATAGTATACCTCCTAGAGGAGTTCCTCTGTTGGCCCACCTTTTTAGATCGAGAGATCCCAAGCCTGACTTAATGCATCTTATGACCAAGTAAAATATTAATCAACTTTCTTACGATAGAGTTGATGCCTAGAAACTCCAACTCTTTCATGATTGACATCAGTATTACGTTATTGAAAGCACCTTCAATGTCAAGTAATGCTACCATTGTATAATCCTTGACAGCGAGAGAACCCTTTATGTAGCCGACTATGGCGTGTAGGGCTGTTTCAGTGGACTTGCCTAGGCTTGCTGCTGTCGTGATGGGGGATCCCCAGGGATCTTTGTCCTAAGATATGTTTCTATCAACCTCTCAAGAGTCTTCAGCATAACGTATGACAGGCAAGGGTTTTCCTGCTTTCGAAATGAAAATGACCTTTGTGTCCCTCCATCCCACTGGTATTTATGACATACTGATACAAGCAGAGTATATCTCTCTAAGCCAAGGAACCAGTCTAACAGGCACAGCTTCTAATTCAACCGGTGATACATCATCAGGGAGTGGTGAATTAAAGGAGTCGCAACTTCTTATCACCCAAAGGATTTTCGGCGTAGACACAATTTCCCCAATAACTTCCAGTGGCAACCTCTTCTGGCATATAAGGGAGAAAGTGCCACAAAGCATGCCACGGGGTGCATTTTATTGCCACTCCTAAGGGTGACCACCATAAATAACATATTACGGATGCTGACTTAGGAGGGGTTTGAACCCGTCTGCTATGCAGACGATATTATTATGATACTTCTTAGGTGTAAGGATCTGATTCAGCTATGCAAAAGGGCCGAAAGGGTCTTGCATATGGCATATGACTGGGCTAGACCCAGGGGTCTCAATGTTAACGCGGAGAAGACCGAAATCAGCATTTATCGCCACTCTTATATATGGGTTAAAGCCATAAAAAACCTATTTGGAGAGCTGAGTGGGGAGGGATTTGAACATGCCTGCTATGCAGACACTGTAATACTTCTTTTGAGGATTTGGCATTCAAATCAACTTTGCAGAAAGCCATATAGATCTTGCAGATGGAGTATGACTGGGCTAGACATAGGGTACTGCATGAAGTATGACATGTGCTTATTCACGAGGAAGACGAAGGTGGGCCAATTTGATGCATCACGTTTCCTCAATAGAACGATTTCGAAATCTGACAAGGTCAAATACTAAGGAGTGATCTTGGATAGGAAACCGAATGCGAAGGGTACCGAGAAGGCTCAAAGATGTTGGACGCTATGTAGACATTCCGTAGGCTAAAAATGGGAACTTAATCCAAAGATAGTCCAATGGCTCTTCATGAGCATGATTTGAATAGCATTGGAGGCACTAGAGACTATTCTATGAGAATGGTTAGAGGATAGAAAAAGGTCTCATCATCATGGTATAGTCGAGGCGACGATAGGAAACCTGGAAGGAATGGAAGAGGTTTCCAATTGGATACCTTAGACCACACTTGATGTCGTATGCGAGGCACACTGATGCCAGCGGCACAGTTTTGGATTGACGGATCTCTGGAATTGCCATCTGGAAGTTCATGCTACGCGGATGGATCAAAGCTAGAGTACAGAGTGGGACTGGGGATCTACTTTGAGAATCCTGGGACAGAGATCTGTTTCGGACTGCCTGACCAGGCGGAAATCGGGGCTCTCACGGAATTCGAAGTCTTTCGGGGCTACGCTGTCTGAGTAAAGGAAGTAACACGAGCATGTATCACTGTGGAACCTCGAAACGATCGGTGGGGCGACAAAAATCCTATGAGAAGTTCGTGAGAAAACGGGGCACATAGGACTACGGGCTCACTTATAAAGAATAGATGCGGAAAAGATGTTGTAATTCAGTATTATACCTGTCATTGCTAGGTTTTTTAAGTCTAAAAGACATCTACGCTTAGGTGGGGATACTATAACAGGCTTAAACTTAAGGGTGTGTATGAAAACAGTTAGATTTTGTGAGTAACATGAAAATCCTAACTTTGCTCAAAAATGGGGATATACTAATTTTATCGTTTCATTTGTAACACATCGACTCAACAAAGGGTATATATTCTTAATCTTCTTGGCGTGTCCGCCCATCCGTCAGTCGAAAGCTCACTAATCTTCGAAGGAGTTAAGCTAAGTGAGTGAAAATTTGCACAAGTCCTTTCTGTTAGTGTAGGTCAGTTGAGATTCTAAATTGACCAAAGCGGCCCTTGTTTTGGTATAGCTGTCATATAAAGCGATATCGCATCTTGACTTCTTTAGCCTCTAGAGGGCGCAGTTCTTATTCAATTTGGCTGAACTTAGGGATAAGGTGTTTGCATTGACTTCCAACAACTGTGCTGAGTATGGTTCAAATCGGTTCATAACCTGACATAGATGCCCTTTAATCTGACCTTCAGATTTGTCTTCTAGAGCCTCTAGAATAAGCAATTACCACCCGATTTAGCTGAAATATAGCTTCCATAACCTGATATAGCTTCCATTTAAACCGATCTCCCGATTTGACTTATTGAGCCTCTAGAGGGCGCAAATATCGATTTGGTTGAATATCCGATTTAGCTGAAATTTCGATCCGATTTGGCTGAAATTTTGTGTGACCAGCCATGACAAGTACTATCCATATCGGTCCATAACATGATAAAGCTCCTATAATTAAAAAAAATACATTCAAATAAGATTCGGACAGGTCAATATTAGTGCGCTTTTACTTGTTGCAGGTTACAGTTTGTATTTATTGGTTGCCCAAAAAGTAATTGCGGATTTTTTAAAAGAAAGTAAATGCATTTTTAATAAAACTTAGAATGAACTTTAATCAAATATATAATTGCCATTTTGTTCGATAACCTTTTGCCATCTTCCTGGCAAATTTCCATTCCACGCTCATAGAACTTTTGGCCTTTATCTGCAAAAAACTGAACCAAGTGCGATTTTATAGCCTCATCATTGCCGAAAGTTTTACCATTTAAGGAGTTCTGCAAAGATCGAAATAAATGGTATTCTGATGGTGCAAGGTCAGGGCTGGTGGATGCATCAAAAGTTCCCAGCCAAGCTTACTCAGTTTTTGGCGAGTTATCAAAGATGTGTGCGGTCTAGCGTTGTCCTGGTGGAATATGACACCATTACGATTGACCAATTCTGGTCGCTTCTCCTTTATGGCTGTATTCAATTTATCCAATTGTTGACAGTAAACATCCGAATTAATCGTTTGGTTCCTTGGAAGCAGCTCAAAATATACCACATCCTTCCAATCCCACCAAACAGACAGCATAACCTTCTTTTGGTGGATATCAGACTTTGAAGTGGTTTGAGCTGGTTCACCATGCTTGGACTATGATCGTTTTCGACTAACGTTGTGTTGTAAACAATCCATTTTTCATCTCCAGTTATGATTCGTTTTAAAAACGGATCGAATTCATTGCGTTTAAGGTGCACATCACAAGCGTTGATTCGGTTTGTTAAATGCATTTCTTTCAATACATGTGGTACCCAAATATCAAGCTTTTTCACCAGTCCAAGACTTTTTATGTGATAATGAACGGTTGATTTTGGTATATTTAACTTCTCTCCTATCTCACGCTCAGTTACATGACGATCCAATTCGATTAATGCTTTGATTTGGTCATCATCAACTTCATTTGGCCGACCGAAAAATCTGCAATTACTTTTTGGGCAACCCATAGATTGCACAATTAGGCAATTACTGGCTTGGGTCTCTTTTCAACCTTACCCTAACGGACGAACAACCGAACCGAAATTCTGAACTGGTGAACGCTACCTTAAGAGCTATAGTCATCTTTAGTGACGAAACTCATTTTTGGCTCAAGGAGTCCCTCAGTAATGTGCTTCATGAATCGACACTTCATCATTCAAAAAAAAAAAAAAAAAAATAATAATAATAATAATAAAATTACTGTTTGGTGCAGTTTGCTTGCCGGTTCGTCATTCCGTTTGTAACGCCTAGAAATATTCGTCTAAGACCCCACAAAGTGTATGGGGTGCGTCTGTCCGTTTGTCGAAATCATAATAGCGGTCGAAGGTGTAAAATTAGCCGCTTGAAATTCTGCACAGATACTTAATATTGATGTGGATCATTGGGGATTACAAATGGGATATATCGGTACAAATGGAAAATATCATTACTGGTGAATTTCATTTCCCAAAACTTTGTACAACGCATTCCTCGACGGCTTTGACAATATCTATGAAGTTTGATCGAAATCGGTTCAAATTTAGATATAACTTCCATATGTATACAATTTTGAGATATATTGCAATACAGTGCTCATTTGTTAACAGATTCTCTAGAAAATCTGCAGGAAAGATTTTCTTTTGGCTCTCGACGTATCTGACGAATTTGATAGAAATCGGTCCAGATTTAGATGTAGCTGTCATATATATATGTCGCCCGATTTTCACTTTTACGGTCACTGCAAGCGAATTTATTGACCAATCTTGCCAAAATTTTGTACAGCACATTTCCCGACGACCACCACAATATCTAAGAAGTTTGCTAGAAATCTATTCTGATTTAGATATAGCTGCCATACATATGTTCGTCAGATTTGGGCTAATATTGCAACAAACGATTCTCTTAAAATTTGGCAGGAAGGATTTTTTCATGTCCCTTTATATTACTGATGAATTTCATAGAAATCGGTTCAGAAATATATAAAGCTGCCATATATATTGGGTTGCCCAAAAAGTAATTGCGGATTTTTCATATAGTCGGTGTTGATAAATTTTTTCACAGCTTGTGACTCTGTAATTGCATTCTTTCTTCTGTCAGTTATCAGCTGTTACTTTTAGCTTGCTTTAGAAAAAAAGTGTAAAAAAGTCTATTTGATTAAAGTTCATTCTAAGTTTTATTAAAAATGCATTTACTTTCTTTTAAAAAATCCGCAATTAATTTTTGGGCAACCCAATATGTATATGGCCCGATTTTCAGCTCTAGAGCAACTACAAGCGCATTTATTGCCCAATATTGCCAAAATTGTGCACAACTCTTTCCTCGATGCCTACCACAATATACAAGAAGTTTGATCATAATCGATTCAGATGTAGATGTAGCTCCCATAATATTCATCAGATAATATTGTCATATGTCAACCGAATTAATTACAGTATGAACGTATTTGCGCGAAATTTGAATCTGAAAACTTACGCCGATCCATCAAAATTTATTCAGAATTATATATAGTTCCCACTTTGTTCCTATAGTGTAGTTGCATGGTACTATAAAGTCGGCACTGCCCGACTTTTATCTTTGCTTACTGGTTTTTACTAGTTTTTTTCGATTTTCTTCCACTGGGCATCGCGTCTAGACTGTTTCCTTTGATAAAGGAAATCGACGAAAATATGTCATGTGTTGATTTGTTTCTCTTTTCCAGGATTGTCAAAATCCATTCTCATTGACTTTTGTTCTTTGTCTCTTGAAAGTATTTTGCACGCGTATAAAGAAGACTTTTTAGTCTGTATGTAGTTTAACTTATGTGCAAATATGTACATCCGTTCAAAAATGGCAGAAGTTTTACCACTACATTTTTGACCCAACCCACTGTGCAACACCCATACATTATCAGGCTCGTGCATGATTACCAATACGTTTATACGTAGTTCACCACCTTGGCTGGGGTGCATGGAGCACTTAAACTTAAACTCCTTGAGATCTATGGATCACCAATTTGCTTTTATGCAGCTAAATTGAAAATTCTACGTTTAAAACAAACTTAATTAGCTGCGGAATGGTCATCGTCCGGAAATGTAATACGCAGAAAATTTTTTGTTAGGGGCTCCAAGTTATAAAAAGAAAACATTTACAAATACATAAAGGTGTAATTGATTTATCCCTCTGAGAAGCAGAACTATATACATTTACCTATTTTTGTAGGTATTGTACCCCCGCAACCCAATCCCCTTCCCCATTATGATATTTTCCAACATTAATGACGCAATTTTACAATATGTTTGGTGAGATGTTTTTATTTCAGCGTAGCCACTAGCGTCACTTTATTGTCGTCATTGCCATCAACGACTGCCATTGTGTGTGTGTGCGTGTGCATGTATTTGATTTCTCTTCTTTGCTGTTTTGCTTATGACCCGATGTCTGATAGAAAAGTCCTACATACAAAAATGTGTTTTTTTCGCTTTTTTACTGAAACTGTGTTATCTCGTGTTATCCGCATGTCTGTCCTCCAAAAAATGTTATTCGCAAGAAAATTGAAATTGTTGCTGGGTGTTATGGAACACCAGCACCAACACCTACCGACCGACCCACAATGCTTTCAATTCATATTTGGTGATATGCAATGTTAATATGCGTTTATCCCAAAATGTCTGAATGCTGAAATATGTATTTTCCACGGGGAAATTGATGTCATATCGAAACGATTTGCCTTGTGTCGAATGAGAACTTTTTTGTTTGTTTGAGTGTTGAGTCTTGTTGAGTGAATAGATTTAAAGAAGAGCCATGTTGGCGTATGAGTGTTATGGTGTCATCTGCTGGGGGAGGGAAATGTATACGCACCCTGGGACACTTGAACAACTTGTACCACCAATTGGTGATTTGTTTTACACTACAGAAAAGCAACAATAAAAAGATCTATAGAAAACGTGTCAATTTCGGCTTGGGC
Source organism: Stomoxys calcitrans (assembly GCF_963082655.1). Classification (NCBI taxonomy): domain Eukaryota; kingdom Metazoa; phylum Arthropoda; class Insecta; order Diptera; family Muscidae; genus Stomoxys; species Stomoxys calcitrans. Next base: position 194,492,315 of record NC_081553.1, read on the forward strand.
AATGCCTATGTTTTATGTGCCATAGATTGCATTTGTGAAATTCGTAAGACGACTTTTACTGAATAGTAGAAACTAAAAATCATAGACGAATCGGATAGGAATTGTGCCCAAGTAAAATCGAGCCCAAATAAAATCGAGTTTATATTGGATTGCCCAAAAAGTAATTGCGGATTTTTTAAAAGAAAGTAAATGTATTTTTAATAAAACTTAGAATGAACTTTAATCAAATACACTTTTTTACACTTTTTTTCTAAAGTAAGCTAAAAGTAACAGCCGATAACTGACAGAAGAAAGAATGCAATTACAGAGTCACAAGCTGTGAAAAAATTTGTCAACGGCGACTATATGAAAAATCCGCAATTACTTTTTGGGCAACCCAATAAGTGAGCTTTATTATGTGATTGAAGATCACCGTAGCGCAGAGATTAGCATGTCCGCCTATGACGCTGAACGCCTTGGTTCGAATTCTGATGAGACCATAGAAAAACATTTTCAGCGGTGGGGTTTCCCTTCCAGTGCTGGCAACATTTGTGAGATACTATGCCATGTTAAAAACTTCTCTCCAAAGAGGTGAAGGCGTATAAAACGGAGGTCCCTTATCATTAAGCTTAAACTTGAGTCGGACAGTACTCATGCCCTTATTGCTTAATGGAATGTTCAGGGGCAAAATTTGCACTGTTATGTTAGTGGCCGATTTGTAAGTCATCGTTCAAAAATGTCAGCCAAATCATAGAAGAATTGTGTTCTCTAGGAGCTCAAGAAGGAAGAACTGTTTATGTGGAAGCTATTGGGTTGCCCAAAAAGTAATTGCGGATTTTTTAAAAGAAAGTAAATGCATTTTTAATAAAACTTAGAATGAACTTTAATCAAATAGACTTTTTTACACTTTTTTCTAAAGTAAGCTAAAAGTAACAGCCGATAACTGACAGAAGAAAGAATGCAATTACAGAGTCACAAGCTGTGAAAAAATTTGTCAACGCCGACTATATGAAAAATCCGCAATTACTTTTTGGGCAACTCAATATATCAAGTAATGGACCGTTGTCCATAAGCGTTGAAAAGCCATACCAGAAGATTTATGACCAAGTTATGACCAAATTTGTTGATGAATTGTGCCTTCTTGGGAAGACGAATCAAGAGAACGGCTCATATGACTGCTATAAGGCTGCTTTACATTCCATATTTGCTGCATACGGACGGACTTACTGACAAATGGCATTAGTATGGACGTCAAGGAATCATTTAAATCTCGAATACATTCTTTTAAGACTTAGTGGCTGCAATTTCATTCTTTAACCACCGACTAGGAAATTTGGAAGATTTTATGAGACTGAGAGACTATTCTAGATATCCGACCCATTGACACACTGATTAAATGTGAGGCAGCCACTGCGTCTATGAGACTTAAGGCGATAGGACTAGAAAATTTGGAAGATTTTACGAGACTGAGAGACTATTCTAGATATCCTACCCATTGACACACTGATCAAATGTGAGGCAGCCACTGCGGCTATGAGACTTAAGGCGATGGGACTAGAAAATTTGGAAGATTTTACGAGACTGAGAGACTATTCTAGATATCCTACCCATTGACACACTGATTAAATGTGAGACAGCCACTGCGGCTATGAGACTTAAGGAGATGGGAGAATGAATTGAGGATGGGAGCAGTAACGATAGGAAACCTGAAAGGAAGGGAAGACGATTGCGGCACAGTCTTGGACTACGGAACCCTAGTATTGTCATCTGAAAGATCATGTTACACGGATGGATCAAAGCTAGGGGACAGAGTGGGCCTAGGGGGTCTAAATTGAGAACGCAGTGACTGAGATCTGTTTTGGACTGCATGACCATAATACGGTACTGCAGGCAGAGATCCGGGTAATCACGGAATGATTGAAGTGATGTGTGGTAATAACGCGAGTACGTCGAGTATGAACTTCTTTACGCACAGTAAAATGGCCATAGTGGCAATAACAACCAGGACGGTAAGGCCACGAACAGTCTTGCAGTGTAAGAAGGAGATTAACGCCTTCTCTGAGGATGGCACATTTCACATCGTCTGGGTGCCGGGCCATAATGAAGTAAGGGGGATGAAAGGGCAGACGATTTGGCGGTGAAGGCCAGAGATCTACCGTCGATAAACTTGGTTAACCCGTAGCCTTTCGAGTCGATGCAGCCCGATTTAAGGGCGTGGGCGACAATCGCGCATGTAACACTGTGGAACAGTGAAACAGTCGGTAGGACGGCGAAAATCCTATGGGGTGATCCGGATCGTGAGGGGACGAGGCTATTACTGAAAGGAAGTAAGATGGAGGTCATTACAGCTTTTGGTGACATAACGGGGCATTTCCAATGTCATTATCCATAGGTGGGGACACGATGCCAGATATGAACCAACTTTGGGGAGTGGTATGGAGGCTATTACTGAAAGGAAGTAAGATGGAGGTCATTATAGCTTTTGGTGTCATAACGGGGAATTTCCAATGTCATTATCCATAGGTGGGGACACGACAATTGAGGATTTTCTAAGTAGCACGGAAATCCTAACTTAAAATTTTCTTTATCGCACTTACTTTTTAGTTTTTAGAGCGCACCACAAGCCAATTACTGGCTCAGGTGTATGTCCATAATGGCATGGGATTGATTAATATCCCTTATGAGACTAATGGAGACGGGAAGTATTCGTACTCAGCTTTGGCAGCTCGGAGACTTCAATAATTAAAAAAAAAAAAAAAAATAGTCTCATAGATGCAACAAGCTAGGGCGAAAGGTGTCTATAAGCTGCAGGGTTGGGGTCTTAGGAGAAGTTAAAGTCTGGCAGATTCCCGGAGACAAAAAAATCTCGTACCACGATCAAATGGGTGGGGTGGGGGAAGGATTGAAGACGGGACTCTAAGCGAATGATTCAATTCGTTGGGTTAGGTACATTGTGTACTAACAGTAAACGGGTTAACTCCGATGATAATCGATAGCACTGGTTGGGAATGCATCAGAGGAGAAATCGTCAAAAAACAAGCGTCCAGCACCCTGAGGAACAGAGCACAGTGTTGCCAAATCGAAAAATTTTGGAAACTACTCTTGAATTTTTGAACGGATAAAGATATATACAAGAAACTCACCATAGTCAATGTTGTGATGCTTCTCAATAAATGCGCAAAGTTTGGGGATACTAGTGGGTTCAGAGGCTGATCCATGGGATTTGAAAGTTGGTCACCTCGATCAAGTCAAAAATTTGAATTATTTGCTAAACAGAAATTTATAAGCCGATTGGCTTGATTTTATTAGAGATGGAGCTCGCAAACCCCTACAAAACTATTTTTTTGCCCAAAAAGTAATTGCGGATTTTTTAAAAGAAAGTAAATGCATTTTTAATAAAACTTAGAATGAACTTTAATCATATATATTTTTTTTACACTTTTTTTCTAAAGCAAGCAAAAAGTAGCAGCTGATAACTGACAGAAGAAAGAATGCAATTACAGAGTCACAAGCTGTGAAAAAATTTGTCAACGTCGACTATATGAAAAATCCGCAATTACTTTTTGGGCAACCCAATATGTACCCACTTGGTATTTGGACTCAATTTTTTAATACGATGTTTGTTTTTTAGTCCCTTATACCTTCCATTTGACACCCATATTGTGCCTATCGGCCAACTTTTGATTTGTGATGGTGTTATCAAAAAATTAAGTAGTCTATGTTTCCTTCAGACCAACGTACAGAATCTGTGAAAAGTTAAAGAAAATCGGCTCAGCCGCTTTTGATTCTACGGAACAAACAAACAAACCGAGTCCCATGTGACCCCTATACTTCAATCTGATTTTGCATACCAGATTCGTAATCTACTCCCGAATACCTTTCATTTGAGCCCCGCATTGATAGGAATGTTGAATTTGTCTGCTTGAACGAGTTTTGGGGTTGGGGCGACTTCCTGGGTACTTGGACCCAATTTGTAATACCATATTCGCACCCTTTATTTGATACTCATATTGTCCCGATCAGTCAACTTTTGGTTTTGGGTGGTATTTTTGGGCTAACGGGGGAGTGTCCATCCCATTCTGATATCAAAAAATTATAAAGCTTGTTCCTCCCTCCTGCCCATATCTGCAATCTACTCCCGAATACCATTAATTTGAGTTCCATATCGTCCCATAAACGTATTTTAGGGGGTTTTGGGGTTGGGGCGGCCCTCCAGTTACTTAGGGCTAAATTTTAGTATGTAATTCTACCCTATTCCTGAATACCTTTCATTTGAGTCCCATATTGTCTCGATCGGTCTACTTTTATTTTTGGGTACTACTTTTGGGGGGTAAGGGGGAGGGTCCGCCCCCTTTCCGATAACAAAAAAGTTGTATAGCCTATGTTTCCTTCCAGACCAACCAACTCAATCTGTGAAAATTTCAAGGTAATCGGTTCAGCCGATATATCTAAATCTGCTCCGAATTTGATGAAATTTTGCACAAGTAATGGAAAATCAAATGTCCATGTATTGGGATGTCAAATGGAACATTTGTGCCAAATTTTGTTGGGATCAGAATAAATTTGTGGCTTCTACAGCCTTATAAGCTGATATTGGATGAATGATGTGTAACGGATATATAGCTAAATCTGATCCGATTTTCGTCCTTCCTAAAAAGTGAAATTTCACCACAATCGAACAACAAATGCGACCTGTACCTTGATCACAAGAATGCAAACAAACAAACAAACAGGGAGACGGACATAACCGAATCGAATCTGGAAATGATTCTAAGCCGATCGGCATACTTATCAAGGGGTCAAGCTCTTCTCATTCCCAGCATTGCAAACAAATGTACAAGGCTGTAATTCTCTGTACCACAGTGGTGGTGTAGGGTATAAACACTAATTTTGCGTTCACATTGCTTTGATGGTGAATATAAAAAAAAGACACTGTGGCGTATGAGTCACATGGTGTCTTTCGTTTAATACGTATACGCACTGTAGGACTTTTGTGATCGCGCCAACACATCATTCGGGCATTTACAAATTCACTTACATTTCGCCATTGCATTTTTCATATGCCAAAAGGGCATATACATTGACATGTGAAAAAAAATGAGAATGTGCATACATGACGTTAGGGGATAAAGTTACAAATTTATGGAGCCATACAATGTTTAACAAACACTGATGGTTGCAGTAGGGATAGTGTACGTGGAAATGGAACAATGGTGCAATTTACATGCATACCACGTAAAAGAACAATGTATTAGGATTATTTTATAATTTCCCACAATTTTAGTGGACAACTTAAAATATTTCATATAACAGCAATGTATTCTGTCGTTGGTGATATAAAGAAAGGCAGATTTCAAACTTTATAGAGTAGGGAAAAGTTCTCAGGATGATTTTTTTCAATGCGTCTTAACAAAACAAGAAAAAAAAAACATAACTACAAGTCAAAAAACTCAAAATTCTGATTTTAAGAAAATCTTATAATTATTTCCCACTAAATGTTTAAGAATTTACTCCAGGCGAACTCTGTCTACTTACCACCAATTTCAGAAATGCTAGTTCTCGAAAAAAAAACATGAATAAATATAAGTTAAATTTTGCTTACTTATAGTAATCCTATGACAAATACTTCGAAATTTTCTGGTCAAACCGTATTTCAAATGAAAAATTGCAAATAAGAACATTTCTCATATCAATTAGTGTAGCCCGATTAAGTTTAAGTTCAATGATAAAGGACTTCCTTTTATAGCTGGGTGGGACGGGGTGCCGCATAGCGACACCACTTGGTGCAGAAGATTTAATATGGCAGAATATCTCAAAAATTTAGCATTAGTAAGGGGATAACAACCACTGAAAATTTTTTCTGATGTTCACGACGATATTTGAACCCTGACGTCCGGCGTTAAGGCGGAACGTACTAATTTAAGGATATATGAGTATCAAATAAAAGGTTTTGAGATTTGCTTCAAGTGATTGGCTTATACAAATGCAAATTTTGCCAATGAACATGCCACTAAGAAACAGAGGCAAACTTCTCACATATCAATGAGTGCAGTCCGATTCAAGTTTTTAAGCTCAATGATAAGGGGTCTCCTTTTTTTTATAGCCGAGTCCGAACGGCGTGCCGCAGTGCGACACCACTTTGGAGAGAAGTTTTCCATGACATAGTACCTCGCAAATGTTGCCAGCATCAGGAGGGGAAAACCACCGCTGATAATTCTTGCCAGGTTTCGAACCCAGGCGTTCAGCGTCATAGTCGGACATGCTAACCTCTGCGCTACGGTGGCCTCCCCTTAAGACTGATCTTCCGTATTTGCTTGCTTTCGAGCTTGTAATGGAGTAATGTTTGCAAATTTGGCATAAATTCAGTTAAGCCATTGAAATCATGGCGGGACACATAGGACTACGAGCTCACTTATGTAAAATCGGTGCTGCAAGAGATAGCATGTATTGGGCATGCGGGGAAGATGATGAGACGTTGGAACATTTCCATAACAAGCCAATTACTGGCATCGGTGTATGTCCATAGTGGCAAGGGGCGGATTAATATCTGCCCCCTCTATTCAACCTAACCTAACCTTTGGGTCGGGTGCCCTAATAGGCGTGGTCCTAATCGTTCCTCCTATGCAAAACAAACTGCTTTCTGAACCTGTTGTATGGCCCTTATGTTGCACTTTTTCTCCAATGCAGTCCACCAAACTAATGAGGCGTAACTAAGTATTGGTCTAATCACGCTCCTGTAGAGCCAGTGGACTATCCTCAGATTCAGGCCACGTTTCAACAACATCTGTGAGCCTTCTCGGTACGCTCTTGAATGTGGCACTTCCAATTCAGATTCCTGTCCAAGATCACTCCTAAGTGTTTGACCTTGTCAGATATCCAAGTCTTTTTATTGAGATAACGTTCGTCTACCACGTGAACAAGCATATTTCAGCCTTCTCTGGGTTAACATGGAGACCCCTCGGACTAGTCCATTCATATGCCATATGCAATACCTTTTGGCCCTTCTGCATAGCTGGTTCGGATCCTTACCTCAAGTCAGCATCCGTAAAACATCATTTATAGTGGTCACCCATAGGAGTGGCGATAATATGAAGTTACGACGGAAATATCCCATCAGGTCAGGGTGACTTTAGGTGGCCTCAAGGCTTCCTTCACTATAAATTCCATTATAATAAGCCTTCGATCACCCTCGTTATTTCAAGACTCTGGTGTTGCCGTGAGTGCCGTTGTATCCTGTGAAAAATGGGTTTTCATTAAAAGCTTCAACATGTCCTCTGTTGTCTTTGCTCTCACTCCCATATTGTCTACTAACGTCTGCGGACCTCTTTCCCAATATAGTGAATCTCCCCGGACATCCAGGGTTTTTCTTGTGCTGATTTCCTTTCCCGACGAGGACAACTATCTTTGCAAGACCTCACCAGTGCAGTCGTAATCCTGTTAACATTTTCGTCAATGTCTTCTATGCTTGGACTATCTAAATTATCTTGCCCAAGTCTTCTTCTGAGTAGTCTTATTCCGGGAGTTTATCGGATTCGGCGCTGGCCGTGCTATTCCAAACCTAATGTAGCGATGGTCAGAGAAAGAGTGTTCCATGGAGACTTTCCAATCCTGAACTTCATCGATTAGATTTTCTGAACATATCGTCACATCTAATACCTCCTCCCTGATCCTATTAAGAAAGGTAGCGGTGTTACTAATATTAAGTGTTATTAGGTCGTTGGTATTCAGGAACTCTGCCAGGGCTTGGCCCCGCTTATTAGCGTTGGTATCATCCCACGAAATGTGTTCATATTTGGATATATCATTCAAATATACCTGATTCCTCCTGATCTCCTGATTATATTTCTTGGCGTTATATTGGGCTGCCCAAAAAGTAATTGCGGATTTTTTAAAAGAAAGTAAATGCATTTTTAATAAAACTTAGAATGAACTTTAATCAAATATACTTTTTTATACTTTTTTTCTAAAGCAAGCTAAAAATAACAACTGATAACTGACAAAAGAAAGAATGCAATTACAGAGTCACAAGCTGTGAAAAAATTTGTCAACACCGACTATATGAAAAATCCGCAATTACTTTTTGGGCAATAGAAAGCGCACTCAAGTTCATTGAACTCCTTCCCGCAAGTCTGTAAGCCAAAATATTTTCCAAAACATTGTGAAGTGTGGTATTGTACTTCAAGTCATTGTTTTCTCTTTTCTTTATGGTGACCCTCATTTTGGCAAATGAATTATGATATCCTGACCAACAATTGTTGTTTTCCGGTTTATGGCAGCATTAACACATTTCGTTGTAGGGACAATAATAATAATCCGTACTAACTTTAGTGGCATAAATTAGAATATTTATGGCTGCTACCACAGCCTTTTTTCTTTGGAGAAAGGGGGATAGAAAGGAACTAGAAATTCTTTTTAAGACAAAGTTTGTTGGAGACACATTCAAATGGGTGCAGACAATGTGTTATGGTTTTGGTCTGTAAATGGATTTCTTGTAAATGGATTTAAGCTTCGCGCACTACTCCTAAACACCTTGCATTTGAGCCCCATATTGACATGGTCGGTAAATATATCCAAATTGTGGAGTGTTTTGGGGGTCGACTTATCAACAAACACTTGGCCCCACAATTGGGTATCAGATTCGTTTTTTACTCTCAAGTACATTTTATTTGAGTCCCGTATTGTCCTGAATGGTGTATTTAGCTGTTTGGCGCGTTTTGGGGGTGGGGCACCGCACCCCGATTCTGGGTACCTAATTTTTGATTATATGTTACTACATGAAAGCAAACAAAATGTCCACCCATCTCTGACATCTGATGGGTTAGGTTGATAAAGGATAGGTTAGGTTGAAAAGAAGATGCGGATATAAATCCGACTCACGCTACTATGGACATACACCTAAGTCAGTAATCGGCTTGTTGTGCGCCCTAAATACTAAAAAAGTAACTTTGAATAAGAAAATTTAAGTCAGGAATTCCGTGCTGCTCACAAAATCCATAATTGATTTCCATGCCACGCCCCTAAATTGGTTCATGTCTGGTATCGTAAAATTTACAAATTTTGCCCATGAACATTCCACTAAGGAACAAGGGCAAACTTCGCACATATTAATGAGGGCAGTTCGATTCAAGTTTCAGCTCAATGATAAGGGGCCTCCTTTTTATAGCCGAGTCCGAACGGTAAGCCGCAGTGCGCCACCTCTTTGGAGAGAAGTTGTACATGGCATAGTACCTCACAAATGTCGCCAGCATTAGGAAGGGAAAACCACCGGTGAAAAATTTTTTTTCTGATGGTCTCGCCAGGATTCGAACCCAGGCGTCCAGCGTCATAGACGGACATACTAACCTCTGCGCTACGGTGGCCTCCCATGTCTGGTATCGTGTCCCCACCTAAGTGCAAGAGTCTGTTGGCCGCGAAAGCCGGGCAATTACTTAGGAAATGCTCCAACGTCTCATCATGCCCATCACATGCTAACACTTGCCGCACCGATTTGGCATATGTGAGCTCGTAGACCTATGTGTCCTGTATGACACCGAAAGCTATAATGACCTCCTTCTTACTTCTCTCAGTAATAGGTTCGTCCTCTCACTATCCGGATCACCCCATAGGATTTTCGTAGTCCTACTGATCGTTTCGCTGTTCCACAGTCTTACATGCGTATTCGTCGCCTACACCCTTAACTCGAACTGCGTCGATCCGATAGGCTTTGAGTGCTGGTGAAGGCCAAGTCGTCTGCCCTTTCATTCCTCATTACTCTGTAATGGACATTTACCCAAACGATGCGGATTGCGCCATCATCGGAGAAGGCGGTAATTTCCTTCTTACACTGCAAGACTGTTCGTGACCTTACCGTCCAGGTTCCTATTACCCTTATGGCCATTTTACTGTCCGTATAGATGTTCGCACTCGACGTCCTTGCGTTAATACCACATCACCTCACGCATTCCTTGATCGCCCGGATATCTGCCCGCAGGACCGTATTATGGTATGGCAGTTTAAAGCAGATCTCAGTTCCTGTGTTGTCAAGGTAAACTCCCAGGCCCACTCTTTCCCCTAGCTTTGATCCATCTGTGTAACATGTTCTTCCAGTTCGCAATACAAGGGTTCCGTCAGTCCAAGACTGTGACACTTGAGATGGAGTGCGAGGCGCAGTAGTGTCGTTTCAGGTATCCGATGGGAAACCTCTTTCCTTCTTCTCAGTTTTCCTATTGTTGCCTCGATTGGACTGCGATTGTATGAGCTGCTCCCATCCTCAATCCATTCTCCTATCGCCTTAAGTCTCATAGCCGCAGTGGCTGCCTTACATTTATTCTGTATGTCAATGGGTCGGATATCTAGAATAATCTACAGTGCTCTAGTAGGCGTAGTCAGCATTGCTCCGCCTATGCCAAGACAAGATGTTCGGAACCTGTTGTATGATCCTTATGTTGTACTTTTTCTCCATAGCAATCCACCCAACTACTGAGGCGTAAGTAAGTATTGATCTAATCACGATCTTGTATAGCCAGTGGACTTTCCTCGGATTCTGGCCCCGTTTTGAGCCTGCGGCCCGTCTACATAGTGCCCAACATCTGTGAGCCTTCTTGGTACGCTCCTGAATGTGACACTACAATTCTGTTTCCTGTCCAAGATCACTCCTAAATATTTAACCTTGTCAGATATCGAAATCGTCTTATTGAGGAAACATGGTGCGTCAAATTGACCCACCTTCGTCTTGCTCCTGAATAGAAATATTTGAGTCTTCTCTGAGTAAACATTACGACCTCTGGCGCTAGCCCAGTCATATGCCATATGAAGTATTATAACATCTTCTACCCCTTAGAAGTATTATAACATCTTCAAATACCTCCTCAGTCAGCATCCGTAATAGGTGGTCACCCATAGGAGTGGCGATAAAATGGCCCCCTCTGGCGTGCCTTGTGCCCTTATATTTATGTCACACACAATGGGACATACAATTCATCCACGATTGTTGGATGTCCCAGCGATACACTACGTGGTTTAGCGTTAAGTGTTTCCCGTGGGGTATTATATTTTTTCGTGAGCTGAATGCTGCCCATCAGTCCTGCATATTCCTCCGTACATCTGTCTGGGAAAATCACGCTGTTGAACGAATAAAGATATCTACTTAAAGTGGCCACCGTAGCGCAGAGGTAAGCCGATTCCTGGCGAGACCATCAAAAAAATTTTTCGGTGGTGGTTTTCCCCTCCTAAAGCTTGCAACATTTGTGAGGTACTATGCTATGTAAAACTTCTCTCCAAAGAGGTATCACACAGCGGTTCGCCGTTCGCCGGACTCGGCTATAAAAAGGAAGCCCTTTATCATTGAGGTTAAACTTGATTCGGACTGCACTCATTGATATGTGAGAGTTTGCCCCTGTTCCTTAGTGGAATGTTCATGGGCAAAATTTGCAATTTGCATTACGTTCAGTGCATTACAGGTACTTCCTAGTGATATAGGTCCTTGGATGTTGAAAATGGCAGCAATAATTGCATTCTTCCTTCTAATTAACTTATTTAACCTCTAGAAGCCTCATTTGAACAAGATTTGGCTAAAATTTCAGGAGTACTTGGATTATGACTTCTTCATTGCTGTCTATTTAAGGAAGACTTGCAAGGACATCAGTTCATTGGTGTTTTCACAGAGGTATTTTATGTTGTCAATAACATTAATGCTGTCGCTATTACAAATTTTGTAAAAAAAAAAATTGCCTTAGATGTTGTTTAATGTCTAACATGGTAAAGTTCTCCTTTCAAGCGTTAAGTTTAAATGCTTTGTCCTTTTTAATAGAAATTAATTTTTTTTAGCACATATCAAGGATTTGCCAAACGTTCGAATCAAATCTGTGAGAAAAAAATAAGCACGCACACTCTTACAAATGGTGCCATTGACAGTACTTCTGTCATACGTCCTACAATAGCTGTAACTGATAGGTCATCATTGTCTTTGTCAGTCGTTTTTATGCCATTACAAATTTTTTCTTAAAAAAAAAATTCTATAAGACCTTTGTTCAATTCATTGCCATTCATGGTTTTATTTTTCACTTGTTTTTATTCATACCAATTTTTTTGCAACTCCTCCCTTTTCTTCTGCCCTTAACAAGTGCTGTAGGTAACGTGGTGTACTACAATACTCTCTGTGCAGTTATCCTTGATTCACATTTGCCCTATTGCCTGGTATACAGATGATTTCAAATCAGCATTCATACATCTGCCAAGGGAACAAAGAAAGAAATTCACCACAGCTGAGCAGAGCTCAGATGTGTTTGACATATGAGAATGTTTATAACAGGTGTATGTTAAGTTAACACGAGAAACAGAAAGATGGGGGCTCTCTCAACTTTAGGTATGTTAGTGGTGAGTTTCTCTCCCCGAGTTGAATTTCTTTTTGACATTTACCCACAGAGAGACATAAAAGCTCTACGAGTATTACCATGGTGAATGAGAGCAATACGTTGCTGGAATGCTCTTTACATTTTGCTTTCTTCTTCTTCTCTCTCCCTACGACTTTTTGTAATTTTTCTTCTCATTTTCAAGTTGTTAAGTTTTCCATTTCATTATATCCTTATCCTTCAGCATATTTGACACATAAATAATAAACATGTGATTTGCTGCCTTACACAAAGGTCCTCTTCTTCTCCTTGATAGGCATCTTTCAAAATGCCCCCCCCCCCCCACACACACACACATAGTTGAGTGATGAAAATTATAATATTTTACATGCCCTTCTTCTTCGTTTTGTGTAAATTGTAATCCTTATGAATTATTATTGCAAATGACAGTATGGTCTTTGTATGTGTTGTCTGTCTGTTTTTTGTTATTGTAGCTGTAGGTGTCTTTTTTTTTCTGTTTTCATACCTTCGCTTGACTTTAGCTTGGCATTTGTGATTTTTAATTTCTTTTATTACCGGAAACGGATGTGACCTATTTCCAACAAAGTGTTAATTTCCCTTAAAAGACATCCTCGCTTTTTTTTGACTATGTGTTTTATGCTTTTTGTTCTATCGCTTTCCGTTGAGGGAAATAACGACATTACGAGATTAATGTTTGTTGGTTTTACAGCTGTTAGTTGTTGTTGTCTTTTTACTAGCAAATACTGGTGTATGGGCTTTCATAACAGGTGATGAGGAAAAAAAATTTATGCTTTTTAGAGGAGTCACGCAGGGGCCAAGAAGTAATATCTGTTGATTATTATTGTAATATTACTTGAAAAATATATAAAAAATTTTCTATCGGCAGGGTCGATTCTTAGGAGTCCCCTCCCTCCATTGATTTGGCTACGTTAGGTTAGGTAAGGTTTAGGCATTCAGTCGGCCATAAGACTCATTTAAACGTTTTGTTTCGTAGTGACACAATAGGAACAGACGAAGGAAGATGCCTTCTAGTTCCTACTGTTGAACCATCCAGATCGCTTTAAAGAGACCAACAACTTGCGAACGTTCACATCTGCTAAATCATACAGATTCTCAAAGAAATGAGAACTTAAAGTGGAACTCTGCTAAATCAGACTGATTCTCAAAGAAATGAGAACCTAAAGTGGAACCCCCTCTGCCAGCCAGTGCGGAACACACATACAGAAGGTGTTTTATAGTCTCTTCTTCTTCTTCGATGTCCTCACAGGTTCTGCAAAAGTCGTTGCTGGCAGCCTTCAGTCTGTCAGCATGTTTTCCGATTAGACTGTGACCTGTCATGACGGACACAATGACTGAGACGTCTGTTCTAGCAGCAGTAGTATAGCGCTAGACCTCTTCAAGTCTTAAATGGGCCACTTAATTTTGGAGTGTTCACAACCTCCACTTTGTGACCATTTGTCATTCGAGCCTGGTGCTGAAAACTTAGCTTACATGTCGCTAGAGGCATACACACAGATTCCAGTTCCGCGGGGATGCATAGGGTAATTCTTAGTCTTGCAAGCACGTTCGCTCTACAATTCCCTAGGATATCTCTTGGGCCCGGCAACTAGAACAGGTAAACTTTGAACTGTTCAGCCATCTTGTTGAGAAAACAACTAAAGTTGGGGGCGGTTTTAGGCATTAGATCTTGGCCATATCACCACTTCTTTAATTACAATGATCTCCATTTGATACACACTACAGCGGTCAGGTAACATTCTCCATATGTTGTTGTTGTTGTAATTATATCATGTGGATCGCCACCCACGTCAAGTGGATGCGCAAGCTCGTTTCTGCCCAAAGGACAGATAGCCGCGTGAACTGGTTGGCCATTGGATACTTAAAGGCACCAATACCACGCCTTGTCATATCGATCATCATAGGCACTCAGTATTTGTGCCAGAGCCGGTTTCGTCCGGTCTCTCACTGAGACTCTCCGCTAGATACCGGTGATTGTCTGCGACTGCCACTATCCACATCCTGTGGACGCGCCCGGTAGCTCACAGCTAAGCTTCTCATGATAGCAATAAACACCACACAGATCGCACCCAAATGCTTCAGCCTACGTAGTGCTCACAACTATCCCGCATTCTCCATAGGACCAGTCCTAGATCTTCAGAGTACGCTCCAAAACCGGACCCAGTTTGGAATCATCCTTATAAAGGGTGATTTTTTGAGAGCTATACCACTGCACTGCTCACTAATTAGTGGGTAGGTGGAAGCATGTAATCTTTTGGTGTCATAGAAGTCTGACGAGGCCTCTGGCAAAGGCCCGCCCCTTGATACCTTTAACACACCACAAATGTTGAGACTCTTTAAAGTGTTTTTGTTGTTTTGTTTTGAAATAAAAGCAAGAACTGGTCTAAGCTGGTTAAACCAACAACAAAATGAAATTTTGTGACCAAACCAAAGAAGCGCAAAGGACCAAAAGCTATAGGAAAATTCAGAGAATTGATGCAAATGTTGACCGTGACTGCGCCCCAAATGGTCCATCCGCTTGGTATAATTTTGGCATACTCTTTCCAGCATTTCGACCAGGGTCTCACAAAAAAAATGCTTCAAGGTTGTCTTTCAATGCGTCCATTGAAGCGGACTTGTCTGTATAGATATGAGCTTTAACATAGCCCTACAAAAAATAGTCTAAAGGCGTTAATTCGCACGATCTGGGCGGCCAATTCAAAGATCCCGATTGTGATATAAAATGGTCACCAAACTCGCCTCTCAATAAATCCTTTGTTATGCGTGCTGGGTGGCATGTGGCAACGTCTGGTTGAAACCATATGTCATGCAGGTAGAGCTCATGTATCTTGGGCAAACAAATTGTGTATCATCATGCTCAACATTCACCGTTACTTTACGATTCGCGCCATCTTTGAAGAAGTACGGTCCAATGATGCCACCAGACCATAAACCGCACCAAACATTGAGTTTTTCTGTATGCATTGTATGTATGCTCCTGCAATGCTTCCAGCTGATCTTCACTCCAAAATTGACGGTTCTGCTTAAACATGTGCCTATTGATCAAAAAAATAAGCTTCGTACATAAATTGGAAGAAGCGCGCTATGAACTTCCTTAACGGAGCACGCATTTTGATAAAAAAAATTCAATGATTTGCTAGCATTGTTCGTTTGTAAGACAATTCAGGGTTATAGACCAAACTGAAGATGTTTGGCAAGGAAACAGAACACGAAACGTTCGTGATCTTTAAAAATCAGTGTTTCCAAAAAGGTAATAGCTAAAAAAATCACCATTTTGTAGGAAGATCGTTCCTTTCTTTTAGAACTAGGAGATCGAGACTTGTCGAGATATGCAAGGGGCATCTCAATTTCATAGCAAATGCTGTTTGGATCAATCAAATTTTTAGACAGATAAACGGACAGGCAGACAGATGGACCTATGGACCCATGGACCCATAGACAGATGAACGGACTGACAGACGGTCGGACATAGAGACGGACAAAAAGGCAGACGGACAGACGGACAGACAGACAGATCGGGTGGACAGACTGATGGGTAGACGGACAGAGATCCAGACATGTAGACATATAGACAGACAGAGAGGTTAAGAGACAGAATGATGGACTGTTTCGAAGCAGGAGATTATTCCAACTTCTTAGCGTTGCAAGCAAATTCAAAAAATCAAATCTTTGCGAACGTTGTTTTAATGGGGTCTATATTTTTTTATATCCAACACCATAGGATGGGGGTATACTAATCTAGTCATTCCGTTTGTAACTCCTCGAAGTATTGATCTAGGACCCCATAAAGTATATATATTCTTGATCGTCTCGAAACTCTGATTCGATCTAGCCATGTTCGTCCGTCCGTCGAAATCACAATAGCGGTCGAATGCGTAAAACAAGCCGTTTTAAATTTTATACAGGTACTGAATATCTATTTGGCTGAAATTTCGAAGGGAGTGTTCTGTCTGTTCCCAGGTTATGGGGTGGCTGGAGGCGAGCGTTGGATCTTGGAGCAAGCGGCTCCCCACAAGGAGGAATACATGTGCAATCCCACAAAACCCATGCGGTTGGAGCGTTGGGCCAGTAAACCGCCCCCGGAAAACTATGAGAACTACTGAGATGAGAAACAAAGGAATATTAAAAACGGACCCCAACATTGACGACCCAGGCAAATGAAAAAAGGACCATGATTTGTGGATCTGCACCTGGAACGTCCGCACTCTTTATAGAGAAAGTGCAGTATACGCGCTGGCGGATGTATTAGAGAAGTACAAGGCAGATATAACCGCCTTACAGGAAGAGCGATGGACTGGGGATGGCGTCACTACAACACCAAATGGTGACGAACTATACTATAGCTGCCATAACACGAGGCATGCGTTTGGCTGTGGCTTTGTGGTTAGTCGGAGACTGAAACAGCTTGTCTGCAGCTTTACTCCGGTCGATGAGAGGCTAGCCACAATTCGCATAAAAGCCAAATTCTTTAACATCAGCCGTATTTGTGCCCATGCCCCGACGGAAGACAAAGACGAGCAGACCAAACATATTTTCTACAAGCGCCTTTAGAGAGAGAGAATATGACCGCTGCCCCGACCATGATATTAAAACGTTTTGGGAGATTTTAATGCGAAAATAGGGAAGGAAGATATTTTTGGTCCAATAGCCGGAAAGTTTAGACTCCTCGAGATAACGTCTAGTAATGGGTTGAGGCTGATTGATTTCGCCGCGGCAAAAAACATGGTAGTTAGTAGCACCAGCTGTCAACATAAAAATATTCACAAAGCCACATGTCTGTCACTCGATCAAAACACGAGGAACCAAATTGATGACGTTGTAATAGATGGAAGGCATTCATCCATCGTGTTAGATGTACGATCGATGCGTGGAGCGAATATAGATTCGGATCATTACCTTGTTGGACATTGAAAAGCTGCAAACACAACAAATGGCAGCGGCATACTCCACTCGACTGACCCAATTGCTTGATGAAAGCACTCCTTGTTCCGATGATATAATAGCACAGTGGCAAACTATTGCCCACTCCATGGAAAATGCAGCGAAATCCGTACATGGGTACCGGAAGCCTCCTCCAATGGTACGACCAAGAGTGTCGAGTACTACTGAAGCCAAGAATGCGGCATATAGAGCAACCCCGCAATCAGTAGCAACGCGCCAGCTGAAGGAGAGGCATCGAGAGAAAAGGAGAGAGGAGAAACGTCTATTCCGCAAAGAGCAAAAAGAAATGGAAAGACGTGAGTGTGAGCGAATTGAGATGTACAGGAGTCAGAATGAAGTCCGGAAATTCTACCCAAAGAATTAAATCTCAAACCGATGGCTTTGGTGCAGGCGCATCCTCCTGCAGAGACAAAGAAGGAAATCTGGTAACTGACACATGCTGCATGCTGATGATATCCAAATTTTACATTTAACCCAACTGCTAGTGTCCAATGTTGGCGGCGAAGAGGATGCCGCAGAACCTATCCCTGATGATGGTACAGAATGTTTACCTCCTAGTCAGCATAAGGTCCAAGTAGCAGTAACCCGACTAAAGAACAACAAGGCAGCAGGAGCCGATGGGTTACCCGCCGAACTGTTTAAGACCGTAGGCGACACTCTGATAAGGCGTATACATAGGCTTATCTGGCTAGAAGAATGCATAACCTATGATTGGAACCTCAGCATACTATGTCCCGTACACAAGAAAGCAGACAAGACGGAATGTGCCAACTACAGAGGATTAAGTCTCTTCCCCATCGCATGCAAGATAATCTCGAGCGTACTGTGTGAAAGATTAAAAACTAAAGTCAATGAGATAATTGGGCCCTATCAATGCGGTTTTAGACCTGGTAAATACATCCTAGACCAGATATTCACTCTGCACCTAGTCCTGGAAAAGACCCGAGAAGGACAAATCAAATCAAAATCAAGCAAACGATTGACACCATTTTTGAGATTAAGCGAAGAATGATACTGGCAAACAGATGTTACTTTGGACTAAGTAAGCAGTTGAGAATCAGGGCCACCTCTCGATAGACGAAGACTACACTTTACAAGACACTGATACTACCCGTGCTGTTATATGGTTCTGAAGCATGGGTACTTGTGAAAGCAGATGAGGCAGTGCTTGGAGTATTTAAGAGAAAGATTCTTCGTAAAATATATGGACCAGTTTGCGTTAATGGAGAATATAGGCGACATATGAACCATGAGCTGTATGACGACGATAGCATAGTTACATGCATCAAAATACAACGGTTGCGTTGGCTAGGTCATGTTGTCAGAATGGATGAAGAAGCTCCAGCAAAGAAGTCTTTTGAAGGCAAACACGGTGGTACACGCAAACCGGGAAAACCAAAAGCCCGATGGAAAGATCAAATCGTGGGAGACACCTCGAAACTTGGTGTCAGAGATATTAGAATGAGCGCAGAAGATCGAGGCGCTTGGAACGCTATTCTACGTTCGGCTAGTGGAACAAATATTCTGTCATAGCCAATTAAGGTAAAGTAAGTAGACAGACAAATGGACAGGCAGACAGATAGACCTATGAACCGATGGACACATAGACAGATAGACGGACTGACAGACGGTCGGACATAGAGATGGACAAAAAGGCAGGCAGACAGACAGATGGACAAATATTCGGACGGACAGACAGACAAATGGACAGAGATACAGACATGAAGACAGATAGACAGACAGACAGGCTTAGAGACCGAATGATGGACTATTTCGAAGCAGAAGATTATTCTAACTTCTTAGCGTTGCAAGCAAATTTAAAAAGTCTTGGCGACCGTTGTTTTTATGGGGTCTATATCTTTTTATATCCACCACCATAGGATGGGGGTATACGAATCTAGTTATTCCATTTGTAACACCTCGAAATATTGATCTGAGACCCCATAAGGTATATACATTCTGGATTGTCTCGACATTCTGATTCGAACTAGCCGTCCGAACTATCCGTCCGAAATATCCGTCCGTCCGTCCGTCCGTCCATCGAAATAACTATAGCGGTCGTACGAATAGAGCAAGCCATTTGAAATTTTGCACAGGTACTGACTATCTGTGTAGGTCATTGGAGATTGCAAATGGGCCATATCGGTTAATATTTGGATATAGCTCCCATAGAAACCGATCTCCCGATTTGACTTCTTGAGCCCCTGGAAGCCGCAATTTTTGTTCGATTTGGCTGAAATTTCGCTTGTAGTAATATGTGATGACTTTCAATAACTGTGCCAAGTACGCTTTAAATCGGTCAAGAATCTGATATAGCTCCCATATAAACCGATCTCCCGATTTGATTTCTTCAGCCCCTGGAAGCTGCAATTTTTGTCCGATTTGGCTGAAATTTCGCTTGTAGTAATATGTGATGACTTCCAACAACTGTGCCAAGTACGCTTTAAATCGGTCAAGAATCTGATATAGCTCCCATATAAACCGATCTCCTGATTTGATTTCCTGAGCCCCTTGAAGCCGCCATTTTTGTCCGATTTGGCTGAAATTTTGCACATATAAACCTAACTCCCGATTTGAATTCTTAAGCCCTTACAAGTTGCAATTTTCATTCGATTTGGCTGAAATCCCCAAGAATCGGCCCCGCCGAACTTAGCACGCTTTTACTTGTTAAGGATAACACAAAACATTTGTAGCCAATTTGAACACAAATTAACACCTCTAGGGGCATTGAAATTGAAGGACCGTTTTATATGGAAAATATTTCCAAATATGTATTAACCGATATGGCATATTTCAGGAAGTCTCTATAAAAATTTGTGTTCGAGTAAATGCTATTTTAATTTGGACAAACCGAAAGATGGTCATCATAGGTCACCAACAAATGAGTCCAAGAACAAATACAATTTGAACCTAAACATCGAAATTTGTATACCCACCTCCATAGGATGGGGAGCATACCAATCTAGGCATTCCCTTTGAAAAAAAAATGCAAATTTAGCCCATGAACATTCCACTTTCATGAACAGGGGCTAACTTCTCACTTATCAATGAGTGCAGTCCGATTCAAGATTAAGCTCAATGATGAGGGGCCTCCCTTTTATAGCCGAGTCCGAACGGGGTGCCGCAGTGCGACACCTCTTTGGAGAGAAGTTTTACATGGCCTAGTACCTCACAAATGTTGCCAGCATTAGGAGGGGAAAACCACCGCTGAAAAGTTTTTTCTGATGGTCTCGCCAGGATTCCAGTCGGTCAGCGTCATAGGCCTCTGAGTTACGGTGGCCTCCTTTGTAACACCTCTAACACCTAAACTGGGTCCCTGTGACCCTGGTGTAGAACCTGACATAGCTCCCATTTAGTCCAATCACCCGATATGACATCTTTAGGCCTTAGGAAGGAGCAAATGTAATCCGATTTGGCTGAAATTTGGAAGCGAGTGTTTTGTTATGACTTTCAATGTCTAGTTCGGTTCAAATCCTGCTATAACCTGATGTAACTTCCATATAAACCAATCTCTCGATTTGATATATTGAGCCCCTAAAATCGAGAATTGTTATCCGATTTGGCTGACATTTTCCTCGTAGAGTTTTGTTATAATTTTCAATAGCCGTGCTCGATAGTTCGATCCAAATGGATCTTTAACTATATAATGTAGCAGCCATACAAACCGTTCTCCCAATTAGTCTTCCACGGCCGCTTTAAGCTTAATTTTTGGCAGATTTTACATAACTTTGTTACTTAAAGTACACGTAAGCCCTCCAAATAGGTTCGTTTGAGTAAATTATTAGCATTATCCACCATTGTGGTTTCGACTTGGCCGAACTTAGCTTATTTTAATTTGTTCAATGTCTTATCCCACAGTGCTAGCTTTCACAATCTTTAATCTTTTCTTACTCTGGCTTAAATTGCCATCAAGTATGAGTATACAAAACTCAAAATTCCCAATGCGATTTGCCTGTTGAAGCCACCAGTATGCCGCACTCATACCAATTTAGTTGGCTTTGTTTCTTTTTTTTTTTGTGTTTATGGTCATGTACTTTGTCATATGTGGCACACATCTTGTTTTTCCATGCCACACATACCACAATGTTGCAATGCAGTTTTATTTATTATTTATGCATGAACCGCCATCAGCTGTGGAAGTGAAAAAAAAGCAACGTTCTTTCAAACACAGAAGCACACAAAAATAAAAAAAAGAATCCTTTTGCATACTTAATATAAAAACAATTTGTTTCATGCTCAACTTGCCATTCCCTAGCTACTGCTACAACTGTTTGGTTTTGTGACGCTTTCTTCACACTTCGTAGGACCAATAAAAAAGGTCAATTACCCACAATTTAAAAATCTAAGTTTTTCTTGCCAACAAAAGACACTGAAAAAAATTCTCCGAGTGGCTTGTGAGTCTATGTCCTAAGCCACAGAGTAAATTTGCCATATGAGCCCATGAAAATTTCGTTAGGGGACAGGGGGTATACTTTTCTCCTATCAATGAGTGCTGCTGTATGGAGCAAGTTTAAGCTGAATGATGAGGATAAGGGTGGGGTGATTTGTATATCTTAAGGGTCCTTACTCGCTTCTGATTCTTGGGATTGTACTGAGCAAAAAAGTTTACTAGACCATAGGTCTATGGTGAAAATCGAGCCTTCGGACTTGCAGTTTTTTTCTCAGACCTTTGTCGTTTTTTTATTCGGTATTTTGGCCTATAACAGCCGAGTCATTAAGGTATTCGATCCACTACTAAGACAAAAATTGTAGCCACAACAATAGCTAAGAACTCTTTAGTACATCGCAAAAGCATTGTCTTGGCTACAATTTTTGTCTGCTTGTTGACGCAGCTGGAAATGTGAAAGTGAGCCTCGTCACTGGAAAAAACTAACTTCCTCGTCTTCAGGCTATCAATCACCATTTCACATGCATTTTGACGGGTAACAAAATCGCGTTCAGTTAATTCTTGCACAGCAGCCATTTTATAGGGATTCAATTTAAGGTCTTGATGGAGTGTTCGTCGAATGCGCTCGCGAGCCGAACGCTGGGGAAAACGCATCACTGGCTGTCATACTATTGGGTTGCCCAAAAAGTAATTGCGGATTTTTTAAAAGAAATGCATTTTTAATAAAACTTAGAATAAACTTTAATCAAATATACTTTTTTTACACTTTTTTTCTAAAGCAAGCTAAAAGTAGCAGCTGATAACTGAGAGAAGAAAGAATGCAATTACATAGTCACAAGCTGTGAAAAAATTTGTCAACGCCGACTAAATGAAAAGTCCGCAATTACTTTTTTGGCAACCCAATATTTCGATATTTTCCGGAGTTCTGATGGTCCGTTGAAGTATACTTCTGGGTTAAGGGACGCTTCTGAAATGAGTTAAGCCTCGACAGAATCGGATTACCACCAGAAACATGAGAAGGAATTTCAAAGCGATTGCGGAATCCACGTTGCTTAGCAACAAGTGAGCGACCTTTAGAAAAGAACCTCCCGACGGCAAAGGGTTCAATCCACCGTGAACCTCAACACATTTTTCGGTGGTTATTCCCTTACTAAATGCTGGCTACATTTGTAAGGGAATAACCACCGAAAAATGTGTAAAGATCGCTCAGTTGTTGCTAAGCAACGTGCATTCCGCATTCACTTTGAAATTCCTCCTCACGCTCCTCTGCCATGTTAAAACTTCTGTACCAGGTGGTATCGCAATGCCGAATATGATTCAAATCGGTCAATAAACTGATATAGCCCCCATACAAACATATACCCGGATTTGATTTAATGAGCCCCTAGAAGCCTCCGTTTTCATTCGATTTGGCTGAAATTTGGCATAACAACTTCCTTTGTAAAATAAGTGCCGAGTATGATCCGAAGAGGTCTATAAACTGAAATCGCCCCTATACAAAACGCCCCATACAAATCGCCCCATACAAATCGCCCCATACAAATCGCCCCATACAAATCGCCCCATACAAATCGAACATACAAATCACTCCATACAAATCGCCCCATACAAATCGCCCCATACAAATCGGCCCATACAAATCGCCCCATACAAATCGCCCCATACAAATCGCCCCATACAAATCGCCCCATACAAATCGACCCATACAGATCGGCCCATACAAATCGGCCCATACAAATTGCCCCATTAATCCCTGAGTCTCGAAAAAGCCTAAATTTTCATCCAATTTGGTTGAAATTTGCCACAAAGACTTCTGACATGACTTCTAGCATCCGTGCCAAGTATGATCCAAAATGGTCTTTATACTGATATAGGCCCCCTAAATACCGGCATGACTACTTGAAACCATTGCAGCTGCAACCATTTCTCGATTTGATTGTTGTAAAATAATTCAAATACGAACTGAGTTAATAAAGGCAAATTTTAAGCGGAATTCATGGTACACAAGATGCCGACCAGCCAAACAACCGGCACGTCTTGACCTGTTGTACCCTCCACCATAGAATGGAGGTATGGTAATATCGACATTCCGTTTGTAAATTGCAAATTTTGCCCATGAACATTTCACTAAGAATCAGGGGCAAACTCCTCACATATCAATGAGGGCAGTCCGATTCAAGTTTAAAACTCAATGACAAGGGGCTTCCTTTTTAAAGCCGAGTCCGGAAGGCGTTCCGCGAGCCACACCTCTTTGGAGAGAAGTTTTACATGGCATAGAACCTCACAAATGTTGACAGCATTAGGAGGGGAAAACCACCGCTGACATTTGTTTTTCTGATGGTCTCGCTAGGATTCGAACCAAGGCGCTCAGTGTCATAGGCGGACATATTAACCTCTGCGCTACGGTGGCCTCCTACAAACAAGTTGAGGTATAAAATCGATCAAATCAAAATGCTTTCTACCAAACAAATCGGAAAACTATTTTTTCTCTGAGTGTTTGCAATGTCCTCTCCTTTGTTAAGCTGGTCCTTGGCTCTTCGATGTATGCATGATTATGGTTCACACTCAACTCTTTTTACAAATGGGTGTTGCTACTTACAATGTGCTATGTGCTGCTGGATTTGTGGTGTGTGTATGTGTGTGTGTGTGTGTGTGTTTATTGGTGATGTTGCAAAGGCAATACCCCCAGAACGGGTATTGTCCTGGGTATCATAAATATCGATTGACATCTTCTGGCATCGTTTGCCAGCAGTTATGAGCTTTGATGCTGTTGCTGTGACTCTCAGGACTGGCACAAAATACAAACAGGATCTTGTGATTGTCGTTGTTATTGTTGCTGTTGCTCTTGTTGGCCAAGGAAACAGGCAACTTAAGATATTTTATAATTTATGTCTCAAGCTGCGAGAGATGAGATGTTTTCTTTTGTCTTCTCATTGAAGATGACAATAGTTTAATTATGCAACACATACTTACACACACACACACACACACACACACACACACACTCAAATCTGCACAGATATTTGATGTTAACAAAGCACACTTTTTCTATAAGGCAAAGTACCAAAAAGTGCCAAGAAAGAGGAGGAGGAGGAGCAGGAGAAACTGATTTACGGAAATGCATGATTAGTTTCTTTGTCTTCGTCATCATTTGAAGAGTCCTCAAAGAAGAAGCTGTTCGAATGAATATGCCATTATAGGAGATTTAGTTTTCAAATCAGTGAATGGCGTCACTTGCAAAAATTTCAATCAAGCCATGTTTGTTGACGAAGAATGGATTTGTAGCACATCGTTTCGATGTAGAGATATAAAACTTTAAATAATTGATGTAGGGAAAAGGATAACTGGTGCGAAGGAATTTTTATATAGAAACGGAAATATTATTGGGTTGCCCAAAAAGTAATTGCGGATTTTTCATATAGTCGGCGTTGACAAATTTTTTCACAGCTTGTGACTCTGTAATTGCATTCTTTCTTCTGTCAGTTATCAGCTGTTACTTTTAGCTTGCTTTAGAAAAAAAGTGTTAAAAATGGATTTACTTTCTTTTAAAAAATCCGCAATTACTTTTTGGGCAACCCAATATTTCAATATTTTTCTTTTATTTTTGAATATCATAGAAGTAAATTGGGATTTCCGATTAAAAAAAAAAATATTCGACATCAGTTAATATTGAAACAGGGAATAGACAACATTTTAGAAGCCAAAGATGAAAAAAACTTCAATGAAAACCAAATTTTGGTAATTTTTATACCCACCACCACATGATTGGGGGTATATTCATTCAGTCATTCCGTTTGCAACACATCGAAATTTCCATTTCCGACACTACAAAGTATTTATATTTCGGATCGTCTTAAAATTCTATGGCGATGTAACGATCTTCGTGTGTCTATCCGTCCGTCCGTCTGTTATAATCACTCTACAACCTTAACAAATTTAGATATTGAGCTGAAATTCGGTACAGATACATCTTTTTGCAGCACGCAGGATAAATTCTTGAACGGGCCAAATCGGACATTGTTTGGATATAGCTGCCATATAGACCGGAACAAAATCCAATGGAGGCCACTGTAGCGCAGAGGTTAGCATGTCCGCCTATGACGCTGAACGCCTGGGTTCGAATCCTGGCGAGACCATCAGAAATATTTTCAGCGGTGGTTTTCTCCTCCTAATGATGGCACCATTTGTGAGGTACTATGCCATGTAAAAACTTCTCTCCAAAAGAGGTGTTGCACTGCGGCACCCCGTTCGGACTCGGCTATAAAAAGGAGGCCCCTTATCATTGAGCTTAAAACTTAAATCGGACTGCACTTATTGATATGTGAGAAGTTTGCCCCTGTTGCCCCTTAGTGGAATGTTCATGGACAAAATTTGCAATTTTATTTGCCATATAGACCGATCTGGCGATTAAGGATCTTAATCCCGTAAAAGACGCATTTTCATCCGATTTCGCTGAAATTTGAAACAGGAACTTGTATTAGGGGCCCCGACATTCAAACCGAATATGGCCCTTGTCGGACCATATTTTACATAGAGCTGCCATATAGACCGATATGCCGGTTTAGGGTCTTAAGTTCGTAACGGACGCATTTATTATCCGATGTCAATGATGTCCCAAAATCCGACTCAAATATGGTTCAGATCGGTTTATATTCAGATATAGCTGTCGAAGCAATCTGCCGATTAAGGGTCTTGAGCCCATAAAAGCTGCATTTATAACCCGATTTCGCTGAAACTTTTAACAGTGATTTGTTTTAAACCTTTCGTCGTCACACCTTAGCATGGTTCAGATGGGAAAGGATTTATTGGGTTGCCCAAAAAGTAATTGCGGATTTTTTAAAAGAAAGTAAATGCATTTTTAATAAAACTTAGAATGAACTTTAATCAAATATACTTTTTTTAACTTTTTTTTCTAAAGCAAGCTAAAAGTAACAGCTGATAACTGACAGAAGAAAGAATGCAACGCCGACTATATAAAAAATCCGCAATTACTTTTTGGGCAACCAATAGATAAAGCTGCCATATAGGCCGATCTGCCGATTGAGAGTCTTCAGATAATAAAAGCCGCAATTATTATCCGATTTCGCTAAAATTTATAATAAAGGGGTTTTTTAAGCCTCCTGACATCTGAGTCAAATATGGTTCACTTCGGACTATATTTAGAAAGATATATAACTGCCATATAGACCAATCTACTGATAAAGGGTCTTAAGCCTATAAAAGCTTCATTTATTACCCGATTTCGCTGGAATTTGATACAGTGACTTGTATTAAACCCGACGTTGTCAGACCAGAAAATTGTCCAGTTCAGACTATATTTAGATATAGCTGCCATATAGACCGATCTTCCAATTTGGAGGCTAAATCCCATAAAAAGCGATTTTTTTGCCCGATTTTTCTGAAACTGTGACTTGTTTGAGAGTTCTCCATTTGCACATTACTGTGTACATGGTAGTGGAGATGTTATAAAAGAGAGGGTTATTTTATTCATGGTGGTGGGTATCCAAAGTTTGGCACGTCCAAAGGTAACACGTTTTTATACCCACCCCCATAGGATGCGGGCATACTAAACTAGTCATTCAATTTATAACACCTCGAAATAATGATCTGCGACTCCAAAAAATATATATTTTCTGGATCGTCTAGACATTCCGATTTGATCTAGCAATGTCCGTCCGTCCGTCCGTCTGTCGATATCACGATAGCGGTCGAACGCGTAGAGCTAGCCGCTTGAAATTTTTTACAGATACTTTATATTGATGTAGATCGTCGGGGGATTGCAAATGGGCCATATCAGTTCAGATTTGGATATAGATCCCATGTAAACCGGTCTCCCGATTTGATTTCTTGAGCCCCTGGAAGCCAAATTTTTTGTCCAATTTGGCTGAAATTTTGGACGTATGACTTTCAATAGCTATGCCAAGTACGGTGGAAATCGGCCAAGAACCTGATATAGCTCCCATATAAACCGATCTCTCAATTTGACTTCTTGAGCCCCTGGAAGCCGCCATTTTCATTCGATTTGGCTGAAATTTTTTTGAAATTTTGTGGTGTTCAGTTATGTCTTTCAACAACTGAGCCCGGTCGGAATTAGTTGCAAGTTGCCTAGTGTTCGAAGCCATTAAAACAACTTTCAAAAGATGTATACCATGGAAGCAAATGCAGTTGTATGGATAAGACTAAGAAGGGCATAATTTTACTCAACTTACCAAATGTCCGCCCAACATGTCGGGCCCATTTGAAAACCCCAACGACGTACATCAATAAGAAGTATCTGTGCTAGATTTCCGGCAAGCTTTACGCGTTCGACCGCTATCGTAATTTGACAGTTGAATTGTAGGGCGAATATAGCTAGATCGACTGGAGATGATCAAAAATATATATACCTTATTGGGTAGTAGATAAATATTTCGAGGTGTAACAACGGAACGGCTAGTATACCCCCTATCCTATGGTATAAAAAGTTTGGTGGTTCTGTTTTTTTGTCGCTACTTTTTATTTTGGTTGTTTCATTTTATCGTTGGATTTATTTGTCCAGCTGAAACCAATTTGCTTCAATTTTGCTTCTATTTAGATTGGAAAGTAAATTAAAAATCATTTTAAAAAGTCAAGGCATATGTGGTGTGCTTGAACAAAAAAGGAGGTGACAAATATAAGGCGAGCTGAGAAAAGCTCAGAACAAATCCTGGGTGGAATCCTGCAGCTCCGTGAAGGATACATCTGAGGTCTCCAGGCTAAGTAAGATTCTGTCCTCGAGACCTATTTCGTTGGGGTATATTAAGAAGTCAGGGAATATATGGACAATGTCTAGTGCGGAAACACTAGAACTACCTGTTGATACACATTTCCCGGGAAATTCTCCAACGGACAACGTGGTGCCCGAAGAGGTTGTCACGGGCATGCATTCGTAGGAGGTTAATGAGGATTGTGTCTGATCCGAAAATTCTTTGGGCGATAAGAAGTTTCGACTTCTTTAAGTCGCCAGGCCCTTATGATGTATCACCGGTTGAATTACAAGCTGTGTCTGATAGACTACTTCCTATGCTTAAGGAAATATACTCTGCTTGTATCAGCATGTCATATACCAGGGGAATGGAGGGACACGAAGGTCATTTTCATTCTGATGGCAGGAAAACCTTACCACACGAAGGCGATAGACTTTCGCCCATTAGTTTGTCATCCTTTATGCTGAAGACCCTTAAGAGGTTGATAGAAACCTATCTTAGGGCAAAGATCCCTGGAGATCACGTATCGCGGTAGCAGCATGTATATATAAACCACACAAAAGTCGCTAGCATAGAGAGAAAGTAGCCACCGCTGACCATTTTTTTTTATATCCTCCACCATGGGATGGGGGTATATTGGGTTGCCCAAAAAGTAATTGCGGATTTTTCATATAGTCGGCGTTGACAAATTTTTTCACAGCTTGTGACTCGGTAATTGCATTCTTTCTTCTGTCAGTTATCAGCTGTTACTTTAATTTGCTTTAGAAAAAAAGTGTAAAAAAGTGTACTTGATTAAAGTTCATTCTAAGTTTTATTAAAAATTCATTTACTTTCTTTTAAAATTCGCAATTACTTTTTGGGCAACCCAATATAAGCAGATTTTTGACTATATATAGAAATAAGGCTGCGTCAACCTTCAACAACCTTCAACAACCTTCATTCATTAGCTCAACATGCGATCTGGGTTAGTTTGGTTGCATTTGGTTAATTGAGTAATGAAAATAAAATGAATTTACTTCTTTTAAAAAATCCGCAACTACCTTTTGGGCAACCCAATACTAATTTCGTCATTCTGTTTGTAACACCTCGAAGTATGAGTCTGAGACCCCATAAAGTATATATATTCTTGACCGTCATGACATTTTAAGACGAACTAGCCATGTCCGTCCGTCCGTCTGTCGAAAGCTCGCTAACTTTCGAAGGAGTAAAGCTAGTCGCTTGAAATTTTGCACAAAAAATACTTTTTATTAGTGAAGGTCGGTTGGGATTGTAAATGGGCCAAATCGGTCCATGTTTTGATATAGTTGCCATATAAACCGATCTTGAGTCTTGACTTCTTGAGCCTCTACAGGACACAATTATTATCCGATTTAACTGAAATTTTGCACGTAGTGTTTTGGTATCACTTCCAATAACTGTGGGAAGTATGGTCTAAATCGGTATAAAACCTGATTTAGCTGTCATATAAACCGATCTGGGGTCTTGACTTCTTGAGCCACTAGAGGACGCAATTAGTATCCGATTTGGCTGAAATTTAGCATGAGGTGTTTTTTTTATGACTTCCAACAACTGTGTTAAGAATAGTTTAAATCGGTCCATAACCTGATATAGCTGCCATACAAACCGATCTGGGATCTTGACTTCTTGAGCCATTATTGGACGCAATTCCCACTCGATTTGGCTGAAATTTAGCATGAGGTGTTTTTTTATGACTTCCAACAACTGTATTAAGAATGGTTCAAATCGGTCCATAACATGATATAGCTGCCACATAAACCGATCTGGGATTTTGACTTCTTGAGCCTCTAGAGGCAGCAATTCCTACCCGATTTGGCTGAAATTTTGAATGAGGTGTTTTTTTATGACTTTCAATAACTGTGCTGAGAATAGTTCGAATCGGTTCATAACCTGATATAGCTGCCACATAAACCGATTGACTTCTTGAGCCTCTAGAGGACGCAATTATTATCCGATTTGGCTGAAATTTTGTACAACGGCTTCTCTTATGACCTTCAACATACCTGTCGATAATGGCATTATCGGCTTATAGCCTAATGCATGCTCCCCTATTAGCCGATCTCCCTATTTTAGTTCTTCGGCCCCTAAAGTGTGCAATTCTTACTAGATTTGGTTGAAATTTTACACAACGACTTCTACCGTGGTCTCCAATA
Organism: Stomoxys calcitrans; assembly: GCF_963082655.1. Lineage (NCBI taxonomy): Eukaryota > Metazoa > Arthropoda > Insecta > Diptera > Muscidae > Stomoxys > Stomoxys calcitrans. The sequence continues at coordinate 194,522,886 of NC_081553.1, forward strand.
TTTATTCAATTATGGTCCGAAATGAACCATAACTTGATATTGTTCCTATATATATATATATATATATATATATATATATATATATATATATATATATATATATATATATATATATATATATATATATATATATATATATATATATATATTTTGAACCACTTTATTATGGGAGCTGTAACCAACTAACCAACATTATCAATCCCTAGTCACCTACTTTTTTTCTTTTTGGTTCCAAGCAAGCGGATATCTTCATTCGTTCGGACGCTATCGTGACATAGACGGATGGATGAACAGACATGGCCAGTTCATGAAAACTGCAATATATAACACGAAATCATTTTTGTATATCATATCGTATTTTTTCATGTCTGGTCTTAAGTTTTTTTTCTCAATTTTTACTTATAAATCATTTTATTTGCAATTTGCAATAATAACATTCAGCCTTGATCGCCCAATAAGTACATGCTGCTGAATGCTTATTTTCCCTCTTTAACACTTTTTCAAGCTCAATCGATTTAAATCTATGGTCTTTATTTCATCTTTCAGTATGCCATTTTCTGTTCAGCGTACATGGTGCGTATGAACGATATTAACGTACTTCCAACACGTATACGCCCCAAATGCCTTATACAGTGACATGAAATAATTGTCTTTATTTTTTTGTTATTCTTTGCAGATTCACCGCTACACATCCATACATACATGCAATAAATGGCAAAGTTTTTACAAATACAACAACAGTCGGCTATTTAAAATCCGGAAGGAAAGAGGAAAAACCAACAGAAAACCCCCAATTAAAAATCAATAGTCCAAATTTTAATCTGGAATTCTTGAAAAAGATTGTTTGCTCCACTTCAACTTAGTCAAAAGAAAAAAACATGACAAATTGAAATTCTGTAAATATTCTGAAATTCAAGCCAACAAATTCAACGAAATGTTTAAAGAAATTACACAAAAAATACTAAAAATTTTAAACCAAATTTAAGCGACATCAGTCTCATACAAATAATAAAGATAATATTTTTTTAATAATAATAGCAGCATACATAACAAACAAAAGAAAAAAAGAAAAATTCCATAAATTTAGTCTGTGATTAAACTGAATTCGAATTAAACCAAAACAAAAAAGAAAACACAAGAAAATCCTAAAATATTTAAATACAACTCAATATATTGGACATACAAGAAACCCCTAAACATACAATATATACATATATAATATATATATATATATATAGAAAAATCTATACATAAACTGTAATTTATAAATTAAATATAAACAAAACAAAAGCTTTAAATAATATAATATTATTTATTATTTAATATGAAATATTAAAAAATTAATGAAAAAAAAAAACAAAAATTAAAATTAAAATAAAATCTTCCATTAAAAATTTAAAAAAAAAATAATAACCCCTAAAAACCCAAAAATATACGATTTCATAAATATAATCAACAAACCTACGCACTTAACTCATACAAATAATAATAACAACAGGACATTAATAAAGAAAATGTTTTTTTTTATATAAAAATCTAAAAAAACACTAATCAACGAAACCGAAGGAAGACATCTTAGCTAAGAACCAAAGAACGTTTAATTTATTTTTCAAAAGCTTTAAGCCTTAACAAACGAAGAAAAGTACTTAGATTTTTTTAAAATAACAAATTCTAGTTATTATTGACAAAATAAAAGCCAACATAGGTAAGAAAAGGAGATCTTAGCAAAATCCGTGAAAATCGCAACTAATAACAAATAATTACAATAATACAAATAATAATAATAGTAATAAATAATAACATAAATATACGTAATTTGAATATATATCCTCTTCTAACAACCACCAACACCGCCCCGATTTCCCCAGACTTCGTAAATATTTACAATTAACTAAATAGCCACAAGAAAAAAAGCAAAAAACAAAACAAAAAAACACAAATAATTAGTATCCGGCTAGGAAAGAGCAAAACACAATGTCCTTTACAACAATAACAAGCCTACTACTACTAATAATAATAATAGCAGCAGTAATAACAACAATAATAACCACATCAGAAGCAGCAGCAGCAACAGTAACAGTAGCCGAAACAGTAACAACCACATCAACTAAAACAGCAACAACAACAACAACTACTACTATAAAAACAAGTGTATTATAGTTAATATTTCTATTTATTTAATTGAATATTGGATACCCCCTACGGTGTAGAAAAAAAGAGCTCATCACGCAAAGCTGTAGTTCTGTAGATTGAAGGAATACATACATACTTTAACAGACACACACACACACACATACAACCACCATAAACATACCACCACGCATCGTCCATCTTTATTCGCCAAAAAAAAAAAAAAACAACAAACAACTAACCACGAAAGGAACCAACTTCACAGGCCCCCACTCCCCCCAACATAAACCAACCCCACTTTCAACAGCTACTAAGTGCAACTATTTCGCTAAGCAGAGCAGTATAAGAAGTATAGCTTGATTTGGACTAGACCCTCTTTAGCGGCCAAAATGGATGACATGCCCGATTTATCACATCTGACGCCCCACGAACGTTTGCAGATCGAGAATGTTCTGCGGCGTCAGAAACAAGAGGAGGAGCAGCAAAATGAGATTATGAGGTAAGAATTAAGAATAAATAAACAGAATTTTATGTCAGTTCATTGGCAGCCCATTACTATTGAATAGCTAGAACATAAATTAAACTCTATAACTTCGATTTATTACGGAAATAAAGGTTATAAAATTGGGCTTAATTCAGTTTGACACCTAAAATATGGATTAATTTTCTATGAACGTGAAAATTAACAAGGATATGGGTAGTTTAGTACCTATCCCATAGAAAAACGACAAATCAGTACCCATTTCACACAACAAGGGAAGTTTAGTATCCAATCCCAAGGGAAAGGGTAGATTTAGTAGCCTTTCCCAAGGGAAAGTGTTTTTCGAGAACCCATTTCTTAAGGAAAGGGTTGTTCTAGTATCATTTGTCAATGGTAAATGCAGTTGGATAATGGAACAGGGTATCTTAAGTACCCATTCTCTCAAACATTAACAAGGACCCTTCCTTAAGGGAAAGGGCAGCTTTAGTACCCGTTTCCAAGCGAAAAGATAGCTTTGGTATCTATTCGCTGGGAAAAGGGTAGGTTTAATCCTTTCCAAAAGGGAAATGGGAAATCTTTGTACTCTTTTTAAAGGGAATGGTTGGTCTAGGAACCCTTTCCAAAGGGAAGTGGTAGTTGTAGGGTACCCTTCAAGATGGGAACATGGGTACCCTTCAACATGGGAATGGTAGTGTTAGTACGCTTTCTGAAGGGAAAGGGTAGTCTAAGTTCCCTTTCCAATGGGAAAGGGTTGTCTTATTATCCTTTCCACGAGGAAAGGGTCGTCTTAGTACCCTTTCGAAAGGAAAAGGGTAGTCTCAATACGCTTTCCCAGAGGAAAGATTAGTCTAAGTAACATTTCCACCGTGAAAGGGTAGTTTTAGTACACTTTCCACAGAGAAACGGTGGGCTTAGTACTCTTTAACAGAAAAGGGTTGCTTCGTACCCTTTACAAAGGAAAAGGGTGGTCTGAATACCCTTTCGGAAGGGAAAGGGTAGTCTTAGTACCCTTCCCGAAGAGAAAGGGTAGTCTTAGTACCCTTCCCGAAGAGAAAGGGTAGTCTTAGTACCCTTTCCAAAGACTAAATATAACTTACAAGGGGAAAGGTTAGTCTTAAAACACTTTCCACATGGAAAGGGAAGTCCTAGTATCCTTTCCAAAGAGAAATAGTGGGCTTGATACATTCTTCAACGGGAAGGGTAGTCTTTACACCCTTTCCAAAGGGAAGGGTTGTCACGTACCCTTTCCAAAGGGTAACGGTGTCCTGGATACCCTTTCCAACAAGACGGTGTAGTCTTAGTACCCCATCCAAATGAGAAAGGGTTGTCTTAGTAGCCTTTCCCAAAGGAAAAGGGTGGACTTAGTACCCTTTTCAAAGGCAAAGGGTAATCTTAGTACCCTTTTCATGGAGAAAGGCTAATCCTAAGTACCCTTTTCAAGGGGAAATGGTAATCTGAGTGCCCTTTGCACAGGGAAAGGGTAGCCTATGTACCCTTTCCACAGTGAAAGGGTAGTCTTAGTATCCTTTCCACAGTGAAAGGGTAGTCTTAGTATCCTTTCCACAGTGAAAGGGTAGTCTTAGTATCCTTTTTAAAGAGATGGGGTATCCTTGACACCTTTTTCAAAGAGAAGGGGTATCCCTGATACCCTTTCTTAAGAGGAGGGTAGTCTAAGTATCCTTTCCAAAGAGAAAGGGTAGTCTTAGTACGCTTCTCAAAGGGAAAGGATAGTCTTAGTGCCCTTTCCAAAGAGCAAGTGTAGTCTTAATACCCCTTTCAAAGGGAAATGATAATCTTTTTATACCCACCACCGAAGGATGGGGGTATATTCATTTTGTCATTCCGTTTGCAACACATCGAAATATCCATTTCCGACCCTATAAAGTATATATATTCTTGATCAGCGTGAAAATCTAAGACGATCTAGACATGTCCGTCCGTCTGTCCGTCTGTCCGTCTGTCTGTTGAAATCACGCTACAGTCTTCAAAAATAGAGATATTGAGCTGAAACTTTGCACAGATTATTTTTTTGTCCATAAGCAGGTTAAGTTCGAAGATGGGCTATATCGGACTATATCTTGATATAGCCCCCATATAGACCGATCCGCCGATTTAGGGTCTTAGGCCCATAAAAGCCACATTTATTATCCGATTTTGCTGAAATTTGGGACAGTGAGTTACGTTAGGCCCCTCGACATCCTTCGTCAATTTGGCCCAGATCGGTCCAGATTTCGATATAGCTGCCATATAGACCGATCATCCGATTTAGGGTCTTAGGCCCATAAAAGCCACATTTATTATGCGATTTTGCTGAAATTTGGGACAGTGAGTTATGTTGGGCCCCTCGACATCCCTCGTCAATTTGACCCAGATCGGTTCAGATTTGGATATAGCTGCCATATAGACCGATCCTCTGATTTAGGGTCTCAGGCCCAAAAAAGCCACATTAAGTATCCGATTTTGATGAAATTTGTGACAGGGAGTTGTGTTAGGCTCTTCGACATCCTTCGTCAATTTGGCCCAGATCGGTGCAGATTTGGATATAGCTGCCATATAGACCGATCCTCCGATTTAGGGTCTTAGGCCCATAGAAGCCACATTTATTATCCGATTTTACTGAAATTTGAGACAGTGAGTTGTCTTAGGCCCTTCTACATCCTTCGTCAATTTGGCCCAGATCGGTTCAGATTTGGATATAGCTGCCATATAGACCGATCCTCCGATTTAGGGTCTTAGGCCCATAGAAGCCACATTTATTATTCGATTTTACTGAAATTTGAGACAGTGAGTTGTCTTAGGCCCTTCTACATCCTTCGTCAATTTGGCCCAGATCGGTTCAGATTTGGATATAGCTGCCATATAGACCGATCCTCCTATTTAGGATCTTAGGCCCATAAAAGCCACATTAATGATCCGATTTAACTGAAATTTAGGACAGTGAGTTGCGAAAAGCCCTTCGACATCCTTCGTCAGTTTGGTCCAGATCGGTCCAGATTCGGTACGAAAGGTGGTTTACATATATACCCGAGGTGGTGGGTATCCAAAGTTCGGCCCGGCCGAACTTAACGTCTTTTTACTTGTTATTCTTTCCGTAGGAAAGGGGTGTTCTTATTTCCCTTTCCAAAGGAAAGGGTGTTCATAGTACCGTTCCCAAGGAGAAAGGGTAGTCTCAGAACACTTCCCAAAGGGAAAAGGTATACTTAGTACATTTTTTAAAGTAGAAGTGTAGTTTATGTACCCTTTTCAAAGGAAAAGTGTAGTCTTAGTACCCCTTTCAAAAGGGAAATGGTAATCTTAGTACCCTTCCAAAGCGAAAGGGTGATCTTCGTACCCTGCCAAAAAGGAAGGGGTAGTCTTAGTACCCTTCCAAATCGAAAGGGTAGTTTAAGTACCCTTCTAAAGCGAAAACGCAGTTTAAGTACCCTTCCAAAGCGAAAGGGTAGTTTTAGTACTAGCGAAATGGTGGTCTTAGTACTCTTCCGAAGCGAAGGGGTAGTCTCAGTACACTTTCCTAAGCAAAATGGTAGTCTGAGTACACTTTCCAAAGCAAAAGGATAGTCTTAGTACCATTTGTAAAGGGAAAGGATAGTTTTAGTTCCCTTTCCAAAGGGAAAGGGTAGTCTTAGTAACCTTTCCAATGGGAAAGGGTAGTCTTAGTACTCTTTCCAAAGAGAAAGGGTAGTCTCAGTACCCTTTCCAAAGAGAAAGGTTAGTCTCAGTACCCTTTCCAAAGAGAAAGAGTAGTCTCAGTACCCTTTTCAAAGAGAAAGGGTATTCATTGTACCCTTTCCAAAGGAAAGGGAAAGTCTTAATACCCTTTCCAAAGGAAAGGGAAAGTCTTAATACCCTTTTCACTGGGAAAGGGTAGTCTTCGTATCCTTTTGAAAGGGAATGGGTAGTATTAGCACCCTTTCCAAAGGAAAAGGCTAGTTTTAGTATCCCTTCCGAAGGGAAGTGGTTGTCTAAGTACCCTTTGCAAAGGGAAAGGGTAGGTTTAGTACCCTTTCCAAAGGGAAATGGTAGATTAAGTACCATTTCCAAAAGAAAGGGTAGTCATTGTACCCTTTGCAAAGGAAAAGGGATAGTCCTAATACCCTTTCCATTAGGAAAAGGTAGTATTAGTACCCTTCCCAAGGGGAAAGGGTAGTCTTAGTACCCTTCCCAAAGGGAAATGTTATTCATAGTACCGTTCCCAAGGGGAAAGGCTAGTCTTAGAACCCTTCCCAAAGGGAAAGGGTATACTTAGTACATTTTTCAAAGGAGAATTGTAGTTTATGTACCCTTACCAAAGGAAAAGTGTAGTCTTAGTACCCCTTTCAAAAGGGAAAGGGTTATCTTAGTACCCTTCCAAAGCGAAAGGTTGACCTTCGTACCCTGCCAAAGCGAAAGGGTAGTCTTAGTACCCTTCCAAATCGAAAGGGTAGTTTAAGTACCCTTCCAAAGCGAAAGGGCAGTTTAAGTACCCTTCCAAAGCTAAAGGGTAGTCTTAGTACCCTTCCGAAGCGAAGAGGTAGTCTCAGTACACTTTCCAAAGCAAAAGCGTAGTCTTAGTACCATTTGTAAAGTGAAAGGGTGGTGTTAGTACCCTTTCAAAAGGGAAAGGATAGCATTTATACCCATTTTCAGGGAAAGGGTTAGTTCTAGTTCTCATTTTCAAGGGAAAGTGTAGTTTTAGTATCCATTTCCAAGGGAAAGTTTAGTTTTAGTTTCCATTTCCAGGGGAAAGGGTAGTTTTAATACTGTGTCCCTGACTACTCTCTCCCTCAAGAACAGTACTAAAGCTACTGTTGTTGTCCAATTACAAGGAAATGATTAGTTTTCGTACCTATTCTCAAGGGAGGGAGTAGTTTTTGTACCCTTTCGCAAGGGAAAGGTAGTTAGGTATCCATTCCCAAGGGATATTGTATTGTTTTTTCTTTACCCCACTGTAGCCCGTTAAATTGCGTTTTTTGCAGTTCAGACAAGTGTGCGACTTTACAGCTAGGGCTTTGTTGCCCTATTTTACGATTATAATTGCAGGTTTTCTCTTAGCATGCATTCTGTAATCGCTTGGTTCTCCGCCTACAGGGCCATGTTATAATGACCATAGAAAGCTCAAACTCACAAAAAATTATGTATAATCTCTATCTCTAACTAGCTTTGAAACATCTGCAAGCAAACAATAACAGGTGGCTTTTGTGCCTTCGATCGATTTCTGCACACTGTTCTTGGTATTTATGTTTCGCACTTAACATTAATCATCGTCTAGGGTATCCGGTCCGTAACTTCCGTTTCCCCGCAATCTTAAGAACCATATCCCGGAGAGAACATCAGACAAATTTTCAGTGGTGGTTATCCCTTTACTAATACTGTCTACATTTGTGATACTGATTACATGTTAAAAGTTTTCTGCCGTGTGGTGTCGCTATGCGGCACGCCGTTAGGGCTCGGTATAAAAAAGGAGGCCCCTTACCATAGAGCTTAATCTTTTATTGGACTGCACTCATTGATATGAGAGAAGTATCCCATGTTCCTTAATAGAATGTTCATGGAAATTTAATAATGTCCCGAAATTTATTTGATCACTGTAGTGTTTATCAACAGGCAGTCCTTGCAACCCTCATTTTTCAGGTTACTTCTTGATGTAAACTTTCAACATGACGTTACACGTGCCTTTTATTTTCGCCCCGTCTTTCATAAACCATTCTGCTTTTCTTATAGTTTTCGATAAATTTGATTAATGTTCCACAGTGTGGTTTTTGGATGATGTAAAAGACTTTTACTTAAAAACTTTTGAGATTTGACGTCTTTCCCATCACCCTGCATTCATCATAATTTATGCTAAAATTTCAATATAAATTTTTTTTGTATTTTCTAAAAATACATTTTGTCATGTTCTTACGTTTATTTTTAGACGGAAACAAGATGAGGTCATGTCACTGGAAATGCAAATCCGACAGCGTTCAGAGCAGCAGAAAAAAGCCGGCATCGAACTGGAGGCAACGTGTCACATATGCCTCAAGACAAAGTTTGCTGATGGCGTTGGACATATATGTCATTACTGCAACACAAGATGCTGTGCGAGATGCGGTGGCAAAGTTACACTGCGGAGCAATAAGGTAAGCCAGAGCATAGGGGAAAATATGATAAAAGAAAAGTTTCAGCAAAGGATGTGAGCAAAATATTAAAAGAAAAGCTAAAATGGAAAAGTGGACTACTGGATTTTACACGTACATACGTATTTTTGGAAAGTTTTTTGAAGAGAAGTAGCAGTTTATATTTACATTCAAAATCAGTTTCTAGTCCTTTTAGTCCTGGATGAGATTATTTTGTAATATATATTGACTGTAACCACATATACTTATGTGAAGTGGTGTATATGTAAAATGAAAATGGAATGCCTTTAAGCCGAGTGCCGATTGCTTTGTCATGCGGCTGCGAACATGCTTTAGTTGACGCCAAAGATCCTATTCCTAGACTACACAAATCATCTCATTGTGATTGTCAGTTTTGTACTTTGCTTGTTGTTGCCTGCCACTACTGCTGGGAAACTTTTTTAGCTGATTATATACCATCCGTCCCCCACTAGAGGATGGATGGTATATTAATTTTGTCATTCCGTTTGCAAAGTATATAAAATATCGCACCCGTTCAACTGCCGAGGATTTGATTCTCACACACAGCCACATTGTCGCAGAGATTAACATATTCGCTAATGGCTCAGAAAGCCTGGGCCCGAATCCAAGTGAGGATGTCAGAATCATTTTCAGTTGTGGTTAGCGCCCACTGTGATGAACCCTTTGTACCATACCAACACTCTGCGTGCCATACCCCTCATTAATACAATTTCGCTCCAGCAGAGTGGTAAAAGTAGCATTAAAGTTTGATATGGTACAAGGCACCATGTATCAAAACGATGACGATTGTCAGGACATATAGCCTCTGCAATTAAAAATCTATCGACTAAATTGCTGAGTTTGAACCCGACAGGGAAAGATTCATACATGAGCTCAGACGTCGGTTAGCCTCTTTCTGCCACTTTGTTCCCCGTATACCTTAACCCAGCTAAAACTTGTAACAGTGGCGCCCGAGCAGGAACATTTTGAAGGAGTTGGAACAGACTGTTAATATAATATCAAAGCTCTGAGTAAGCTAAGACTCGAGACTTATGCCGCGAACCTTGCCCTAGCGAACAAAAAAACTCATCATTATGGTAGCGCCCGCGCAGGGATACTGGGTAGGGTATGGAACAGAGTGGTAAAGCAACTTGCAGATTTGGCAAACTGCAATTCGATATCTATGAATACGATGACAGTTTTCATGGGCTTATAGCTTCCGGAGGTCACCGCAGCGCAGAGGTTAGCATGTCCACCTATGACGCTGAACGCCTGGGTTCATATCCTGGCGAGACCATCAGAAAAAAATGTTCAGCGGTGGCTTTCCCCAATTAATGCTGGCAACATTTGTGAGGTTCTATGCCATGTAAAACTTCTCTCCAAAGAGATGTCGCACTGCGGCACGCCGTTCGGACTCGGCTAAAGAAAAGAGGCCCCTTATCATTGAGCTTAAAACTTAAATCGGACTGCACTCATTGATAGGTGAGAAGTTTGCCCCTGTTCCTATGTGGAATGTTCATAGCTTGCAAAGTTTAGACTCGAGCTGGCAGGATCCATTGATGAGTTGGTAGGATCTACGGATGAGCTTGGACATCAGTTTGTCCTTTATCTTCTACGGAAATCTAAAATTTCTTTGACGTATTCTTGACACACGTACCTTGCCCCAGCGAACGGAAAAAACTCATCGTTATAGTGGTGCCCGAGCAGGGACATTGGGTAGGGTTTGGAACAGATTTGTAAAGCAATTTGCAGATTTGGCGATGTGCAAGGCGATATCTATGAGTACGATCACGGTTTTCATGGGTTTACAGCTTCCGCAAGCCAAAACAAACCAACTGGCTTGTTAAGTTTAAACTCGTACGGTGGTTTTTTCTCTCTCTCTGTCTCAGAGATTTTAAATTCCTGTAAGGTGTTCCTTCTCCGCTGTCATCGTCATAGCGACCCGAAAAAAATCAAAGCTACCGTGGCGCCCTAGCCAGTAGTGCCAAAGTAACCTCAAGATTTCGTTCTGGGCAAGGCGCCATCTGAAAATGCGATGACGGTTGTCATTGGCTTATGCCACCGCAAACAAGAACTCATAGAGTCTTCAATTGACCACTGCAAGCTCAGGTCGAGTAATCGGGCATGGCATCTCTCTCTGCCTTTATTTTTTGGTCTCCGAGATTTGAAAATTCCGTAACCCAACGAGCAGAGGAAATTCATAGCAGTGGCGCCCGAGCAGGGACGTTGAGAAGGGGTGGGATCAGAGTGGTAAATTCAACTCAATATTTCGTTCAGGGTTTATGCCCTCGTAAACAAGAACTCATAGACGACTTTGCTGGGTTTGGGTTCGAGACAAAACTTCAAGATTTTTTAATAGGACAAGCCTCCATCTTCCAATACGATAACGGTTGTCATTGGTTTATGCGAACGCAAACAAGAACTACTGAAATACTTTGCTGTGTTTGGGTTCGAGACTGTAGGATCCCCGGAGAGCCCCTGGGACGTGGCCTGCAAAATAAGATGGCGGTTGCCATGGCCTTTTTATAAGCTCAAAGCATTGAAAACATGCTTACGCAGCATCCCAGAATAGAATTCAGCTGTGTATGGTGCATCCATTCCGCGGTGGAGGCCTGATACATTATGTTGCCTAGTGGGTAAGATGCTGCGGTCTGGTGTTTCAAGGATGGTTGATTAAACATGACTTCGAACTGCTGATAGTATAATTAGAGGTGAGGAGAAGCTAGTTCCTTTTTTTACTCTTTCTCGCTCTCTCTCTCTCTCTCTGTTTATTCTTGGTCTCCGAAATTGAAAACTGCTTTGGCCACCAATAATAAGGTGTACCCATTCCGTGGTCGTGGCCTGATATATTATGTTGCCTGGTGGGTAAGATTTCGTGGTGATTATCAACGATGGCCGAAGAAGCTGCTGATAGGGGTTTATTTTTTGGCCACTGCAATTTCAGGTCGTAAAATCGGTGATGAGGACTTTACTTACTTTATTTACTCGCTCTCTCTCTCTCTCTCTCTCTCCGAAATTAAAAATTGCTTGGGCAACCAGTTTCGCCTGCGTTCCTTAACCCAACGAGTTGAGGAAATTCTCAGCAGTGGGGGTTGGAACAGAGTGGTAAAGTAAACTCAAGATTTCGTTCTGGGCTTATGCCTCCGCAAACTAGAACTCATAGACTACTTTGCTGTGTTTGGTTTCGAACCTGTGAGATCCGGAGGAAAGCTCGGGGAACGGGACTTGCAAATAAGATGGCAGTTGTCATGGGCTTATAACTGCCACCAGCAAGTGCTCGAAACGGTGGACCTCTGGCATAAGCTCCGACGCAGTTGCGCTCAGTATATTGCCGGGGAGCACAACAGTCTGATGAGCCATTCTGATGACTCTTGTAATTGTAGGCTAAGCTCGAGTGTTGACAAAGTGCAACCGCAGTGTCCCCCAGAAAGAAACTCAGCTTTATACGTTTCACCCAAACAGCCTTCTACCCCCCGATGCATTGGTTTGCTTGGTGGGTTAGGTTCTAAGGTCGTTTTCCTGATCTCCGAAATTTAAAATTGCTTTGGCAAACGCTTTCGCCTGCGTTCCGTAACACAACGAACGGAGAAAATTGTTAGCAGTGGCGCCCGAGCAAGGTTATTAAGAAGGGTCTGCCAATACGATGCTAGCTGTCATCGGCTTAGGCCTCCACAAACAAGAACTTATAAACAACTTTGCTATGTTTGGGTTCAAGACGGTAAGACCCGGGAAGAGCTCCGGGGACGGGAGGCGGTTGTCTGTTGTCATGAGTTAATGACTTCTATCAGTAAGGGCTCGAGATGGTAAAGTGATTGAATTAGCTCTGATAGAGTCTCGGATGCTAACGCAGAGTCCCGCAGAAAATAATTCAGCTGCGTAAGGTACACCCTAGGAAGTTTGCCCCTGTTCCTTAATGGAATGTTCATGGGCAAATTTGCGCTTGCAAAGTACACCCAATCTGTGTTCGCTAGGTAGTTAGTTTCTTTTCTCTCTCTCCCTCCCTCCCTCTCTTTCCCTCTCTCTCTCTTTCCCTTTCTCTCTCTCTCACTTTACTTCTTGGTCACCGCTTGCTTAACTTAGCCCAACTAACGAACAAAACTCTTAGGCGTGGCGTGGCGCCCGAGCAGGGACATTGAGCAGTGGAAAACTTCAGCTGAGTTTGGGGTTTGTAACTATCAGACCAAACATCGTAATGAGCTATTTCGATGACTCTTGCAATAACATTCTAAGCATGACGCATCGGCAATGTGTTTCGGAACTAAGGGCAACTCTGTCATGCTGGCAATAGCTATCATGGTAATCTCTGCGTGGACTTTCTCCTCAGGGGACCATTCAGGACCATCTGTGGGGCATACAAATTGTAATTCATCGAACGTATGAAGCAGCTGGCTAAAGTGTCGTTTATGTTGGCTTTGGGAGTGCAGTTCTAATAGTTATTGATGAACACTCAACGTTTGTTCTGTCTTACTGGAACACACCCACTAGAGTCTACCTCATAGCTGCTAAGTCCTATAGGCTTGAAAAGAGGGCGCGGATTTTAATCCCCTCCATGCCACTAGGGACATACACCTAAGCCAGTACTCGGTTTGTTGTGAGGTCTAAATACTCAAAAAGTAACCTCGAAAAAGAAAATCTAAGGAAGGAATTCCCTGCTACTTATAAAATCCTTAATTGTTTCCTTGCCACGCCCCTTAGTTGGTTCATGTCTGGTATTGTGTTCCCACCTAAGTCCCGGTATTTGTTAGCCGCGAAAGCCGGGCAATTACATAGGAAATGCTTCAACTTCTCATCGTGCTGCCCACATATCCTTCACATGTTATCACTTGCTGCATCGATTTCGAAATTGAGGATGTCTCCAAATCGCTGGAGTTCATCTCACGCATGTAGGCGTTGACCCACATTCAAGTTGGCGTTCGAAGTGCAGTGCTTATTAGAGTTAAATAACATTTCGTTTTTGGACTTTTGTTGTTACTTCCAACAACCATTTCCAATAGGATTTAAGTAAAAGCAAGTAGAAACGAAAATATTCAGCCGGGCCGAATAAAAGTTTGCCAAATTTCATCCCATTAGGATAACAATATCGGTTTTTAAGGGCTCAAGAAGTCAAATCCGCAGAACCGTTTATATAGGAGCCATTTTTGAGTATACATCGATTCAAATCGTACTTGGCACGATTGTTGCAAGACGTTACAGAACACTACGTGCAAATTTACAGTCCGGCTTCCAGAAGCTCAAGAAATCTGGTCGAAAGACCACTTTATATGGGAGTTATATCCAAATCTGAACTAATATGGCCCAACAGCAATCCACAACGACCTGCATCAATAAGAAGTATCTATGCAAAGTTTCATGCTGCTAGCTTTAAGCGTTCGACCGCTTTTGTGATTTCGGCAGACGGAGGGTCGAAAGGACGGACGGGCGGACATGGCAAGATTGACTCAGAATGTCGAGACGATCATGAGAACTTAATGGGCTCGAAGATCAATATTTCAAACGGAATGACTGAAATATTATACCCCTCCCCCATTTTTTGGTGGTGAGTATACAAATTTCAACAAAAAATCATCCGGCTGTGGTAGAGTGCATAAAGTTCCTCTGGCAGATCTTAACGCCTAATGGGTGTCCCTAATATGATCTTTTAATGCAAGTTCTTTAGCTCTGAAAGTTAGACGGATATTATTTCTCTCTTTCTCCCGCGCCCTCTCTCTCCCCCTCTCTCTTTTTATCTCTGAAATTTTAAATTCCTGTGATGAATACATTCTCCGAGGGAAAAAAATCATTAATTACAATGGCGCCCGAGCAGGGACTTTGGCAAGAGGTGGAAACAAAGTGGTAAAGTAACTTCAATGTTCGCTAGAGTGCAAGGAGCCATCTGTGAATAGAACTAGGATCATGGGTCATGGGCTTATTGCCTCGAAAACAACGAGATCATATAGGGCAGCGATGGGCACTCACACATATTTACAACTTACTTTCCTAGTCGGCGGCCAAAGAAACACAAAAGGACTGGATTTGCGAATGTCTGTGGTAAATCAAAAGAATAATTGACAAAAGTGTGTTTGTGCCCATCACTGATGTAGGCTATACAAAAGTTGGCTTCATCCCACTTGTCCCATTTCGGTGTTGCGCTTTTTATTCCATTTTGTAAAAATTGCTAACTGCGTAACTTTATCTACTCAATTATCTCTATTGTGGTTTTTGTTGTTGTTTATTCCTTACTGGCCTTATTTATTTCTTTCAAATACGCAAACAGACACAAACAAACATATCCTGGCATAGTTACTGATACTCACACTCATATATTAAATAGTGTATATACACATACTTGTGTTTCTATGTTTGTGTGTGTTTGAGAGTTGGAACAACAGCAGCAACACCAATATGCTGAAGGTTATTTAAAACCAAAAAGACAACAACCACATTGAGAACACACACATACATACTCAACTATATCATCAAGGAGGCCACATCATCTTCGTTTTGTTTTTTGGTTCTTTTTTTGTTTCTGTTGCCAAAAATAAAGTACACATGTAAGTCCCTTCGAAGGACAACTCATTACAGAGATGAGCACAAGAAGGAACAAAAGCCAATAACCAAAGTGAATGAGAAATAATTTAAAGATCTCTTGCAGGGCTTAAAGCAGCCCGATGGCAAGACATATTGCCACAGATTTAACACAAAACGATACAATGAAATTTATAGTTTTTATGCCCACATTGTCAAAGAGAAATTGATGGAGTTCTTTGTGAAACGAGTTGAAGTGGTAGGATAGTTCAGAAGGGGGGTTAATGCTTAAGGAAAATACCATGAGAAAGGAAAATATTGATAAACCCTAGAGGAACTCTGCGTTTATATATACGACCATTAACATTTAGAGTTGATTTTCTCATTTAGTTTACAATGTCCTGATATTTTTGCCTAGAGTTCGTCATTCCAATCAGGAGCATGTAGGGTTTCAGCAACTCATTGGCACAGGTAGCTGATATGGAGATGAAGGCCCTTTTCTGCTCTCTTTGGAATTAAGTGCAGTTAGCTGCACAGACACTTCTTCAGCTGTTGTTCCCATTGTCTGCATCAGTTGTTGTTATTGCAGCAGTTTTTTGTGTTATTTCGTCTGGTTGATTCTGTTGAGCATCTTGATCCAGGAACTCTGCGACTAAGATGGGTTGCGTCCAGAGGAATCTGGGTCTGAGGCGAGTGGGTCCGGCTGGGCAGTTAAATAGATGAAGTATATCGTTTGGTCCCTGGTTACAATCGGCACATACATCCTGTACGTCGCTATCAATCCCTGCTCTGTAGAAGTTGAGGCAGCTGCTTTTGCCGGATCATAATTGAGCCAGAACTACTCTGGTTTGCCGGGGGAGGTGAATTTCTTCAGTTGCAATGGGAAGCGGACGTTCTGTAAGGACCACATTCACCCGGCAGCTATTTAAAGCATATGCTACCATGTCTGCATGAATGTTTTCTAGACACGCTTTATATGCCGCTTGACCTAAAGGTTCTCTCTTGTAGCGCTGAACCTCATGCTCTAGATCATATAGATCTACCTCGAGATTACTGGGCGGTGCATACCTATCCACAAGATGATGATTTGTATGATCCCTGCGATAATAGCCCAGAAGGTATTGCTTGAAGAAGATGTATTGGTTGCCCAAAAAGTAATTGCGGATTTTTCATATAGTCGGCGTTGACAAATTTTTTCACAGCTTGTGACTCTGTAATTGCATTCTTTCTTCTGTCAGTTATCAGCCGTTACTTTTAGCTTGCTTTAGAAAAAAAGTGTAAAAAAAATCTATTTGATTAAAGTTCATTCTAAGTTTTATTAAAAATGCATTTACTTTCTTTTAAAAAATCCGCAATTACTTTTTGGGCAACCCAATAGTTATGTCTTGCACGAGTAAGATTTTCGTCTCCTGGTGTAGGTGGTCCACATGAGAACCGAGGAGGCAGCCTATGTCAGTTCGTGTGTCACATAATTTGACGAGACCACACTGGCGCTGCATAACTTACCACACACTGGCCAATTGCTTTGTACGTGGTCCACAAGGTTTCCTGGTCAGCATCTAAAGTTGTTGTTGTTGTAGCCACATTTTCGATCCTCATCAGGAGGAGCTTGGCGATCCTCTTCAGGCTTCCTGTGGGTGAGCAAGCTCGTTCCGAACCAAAAGACCGATCGCCGCGGGAACATGGTGCCCATTGGTTATTAAAGGAGCCAATAACTCGCCCAGTCATATCGAGCATTATAGGCACTCAGTATTTAAGCAAGAGCTGGTGCCGCCCGGCTTCTAATTAAGACTCTCCGCTCTATTCCGCTGATTGTCCGCGACTGGTGTTGCAGCTTCTCTGTATGGAGCATTCCACTATCTGCAACCTGTGGAAGCGCCCGGTAGCTCGCAGCTAAGCTTCTCGTGACAGCAATGAACACCACACAGAACGGAACTCAATGTTCCAGCCTGTGTGGTGGTTGCAGCTATCCCGTGCCGGGGCACCCCAAATGGTGCCTCCAAGTGGCTTGACTTGCGATAGTGTCAAAAGTAGAAACAAGGTCTTCAAGTCACGTGGCACCCAAAGTGCAGCCGCCAAGTGACTTGAGGACCTTGTTTCAACGTTTGACTTTATCGCAAACTGCTGTGGCATGTGGGGAGAACGTGTAAGAGCTCTCAAATTTGATGCCAAGTATGTTGAGACACTTGATGGTCGGAATCATTACTCCTTCGACTATCACATTCAGCTTAGTATTCACCTCACGCGTATTTTTAGTGAATAATGTGGCTGCAGATATGGTGGCATATTTCTTCAGATCTCTTGCAGCTAAATATGAGGCAAGCTCGATGAGGTAGACGTTTAACTTATGGCAGATGATTTCAATGGGTGAGGGAGGCCTGATGCCATGATCGTACAATCGTTCGCATATGATACGATCTCTATGCCGCCTGGGGGAGGGTGAAATGAAGGATGGGTAGAGGTAAAACAGAGCTGCAGATATCACCCCGCCTTGGGGAACACCCTGTTTTACTCTACGGTAATTCGACATCTAATCCATAAAATTCTACAAATGACTGGCAACCACACAGACAATTCGCGACCCAGCGTTCGAATACCGGCTGGAGGGACATATTGGCGATGTCCTGAAATAGTTTGGCATGGCTGAATGCCTTCGATAGGTCCAGTGCCATGAGGACCATCCTCTCACATGGCCTGGGCTGATTGAAGCCACAGCAAATATGTGCGGTGATGGCATGCAAGCAGTTGTTGTGCTTTGCAGTCTTCGGAATCCATGCTGATGCTCGGCAAAGGGAAATTCTCCAACGTAGCTCGGGAGTAGTAACCCCTCAAGCGTCATTACTGCTGATGAGAAAAGGGAGATCGGTCTGTACACCTTCCCCCCCCACTCGTGGGTCTTTCCACGCTTCAGTAACGGGATCACTTTGTCCTTTTTCCTTACTTCGGCTGCTATAAGAGTGTTCAAAGACAGATTGTGGGCAATTGTAAGGTACTCAACCCCAGGAAGATTCGATTCTTCAGCATCAATGTAGAGATTGCGTCGGGGCCCAACGCCTTGGATGTTTTGGCGAAACGAATGACATTTGTAACTTCGCCCACGTCAAATTGTGATGGGCTCATTGAAAACGGGTACGACAAATAGCTCTCCTCCTATCCCTATCACTGTCGGGATGCACAATAAATTGACGGTTGAACAACCTGGTGTATCTTTTCGGATCATTTACAGTTACTTCGCCAAAAGCGACTGAGATGCTGTCGTCCAGTCTACCGGGGTTCGAGAGTGACATAGGTTAGGTTAGGTTGAAAAAGAGGGTGCGTATGTTAATGCCACCCCCATGCCACTATGGACATACAACTTCGCCAGTAATCATCTTGTCGAAAATGTCTTAGGTTATATTAGGTTTAAAAGAGGGTGCATATATTAATCTGCCCCATGCCACTATGGACATACACCAAAACCAGTAATCGGCTTGTTGTGAGCTCTAAATACAAAAAAAAGTAACCTCGAAAAAGAAAATCTAAATTAGGAATTCCGTGCTACTTATAAAATCCTTAACTGTTTTCCATGCCACTCCCCTAAGTCGATTCATGTCTGGAATAGTGTCCCCACCTATGTGCCGGTATCTGTTAGACGCGAAAACCGGGTAATGACAAAGGAAATACTTCAACGTCTCATCATCTTTCACAAATGGCCTACACACCAATTTTCCATAAGTCAGCTCGTAGTCCTATGTGTTTCGTTATGACACCAAAAGGTATACTGACCTTCTTCTTACTTCTCACATTAATAACCTCGTCCTCTTACGATCCGGATCATCCTATTGGATTTTCGCCGTCCTACTGCCTGTTTCACTGTTCCACAGTGTTTTTCATGCATTTTTCGCCCACGCCCTTAAATCGGACTGCATCGACCCGAAAGGCTTCAGGTTAACCAAGTTTATCGATGGCAGTTCTCTGGTATTCACTGTCAAATCGTCTGCCCTGTCATTCCCCCTTACTCCGTTATGGTGCGGCACCCAAACGATGCCGATTGTGCCATCCTCAGAGAAGGCGTTAATCTTCTTCTTACACTGCAAGACTATTTGTGACCCTACCCACCTGGTTGTTATTGCCCTTATGGTCATTTTACTGTCCGTAAAGATGTTCACACTCGACGTCCTCGCGTTAGCACCACACTGCCTAATGAATTCCATGATCGCCCGTATCTCCGCCTGCAGGACCGTATTATGGTCAGGCAGTCTAAAACAGATCTCAGTTCTTGGGTTCTAAATGTAAACCCCCAGGCCCACTCTGTCCCCTAGCTTCGATCCATCCGTCTAACTTGATCTTCCAGATGGCAATACTAGAGTTCCGTCAATCCAAGGCTGTGCCTCTGGCAGCAGTGCCTCGCACTCGAACTCAAGTGTCGTCTAAGGTATGCGTTCGGAAACCTCTTCCTTTCTTCCAGGTTTTCTATTGTCTCCTCGTTTATATCGCGATGGTATGAGCTGCAAGCATCATCAATCTATTCTCCCATCGCCGTAAGTCTCATAGCCGTAGTGGCTGCCTCACATTTAATCTGTATATCAATGGGTCGGATAGCTAGAATAGGCTCCAGTGGTCTAGTGGGCTTGGTCCTCAACGCTCCGCCTATGACAAGACAACATGTTCTCTGAACCTATTGTATGGTCCTTATGTTGCACTTTTTCTCCACAGCAGTCCACCAAACTACTGAGGCGTAAGTAAGTATTGGTCTAATCATACTTCTGTAGAGGCAGTGGGCTATCCTAGAATTCAGGCCCCATTTTGAGCCTACGGTCCGTCTACATAGTGCCCAACATCTGTGAGCCTTAGCTGTACACTTCCAATTAAGTTTCCTATCCAGGATCACACCTAAGCATATGAATTTGTCAGATATGGAAATCGCTTTATTGAGGAAACGTGGTGCATTAAATTCGCCCACCTTCGTCTTCCTCGTGAACAGGCATATTGCAGTCTTCTCTGGGTTAACTTTAAGACCCCTGGGTCAAGCTCAGTCATGTGCCATATGCAAGACCCTTTTGGCCCTTCTGCATAGCTCGTTCGAATCCTTACTCCTTAGAAGCATTATAACATCGTCTGCATAGCAGATGGGTTCAAATACCCCCTCAGTCAGCATCCGCTATAGTTCATTTATGGTGGTCACCCATAAGAGTGGTGATAAAATGCCCCTCTGCGGCTCATTATTGATTTTGGTCGTTGGGAGTTGCAAATGGGCCATATCGGTTCAGGCTTAAATATAGCTCCCATATAAACCAATCTCCCGCTTTGACTCCTTGAGCCCCTGGAAGCCGCAATTTTTGACCAATTTGGTCGAAATTTTGTACGTATTGTTCTGTTATGACTTTCAACAACTGTGCTAAGTACCGTCCGAATCGGTCAATAACCTGATATAGCTGCCATATAAATCGATCTCCCGATTTGACTTCTTGAGCCCCTGGTAGCCGCAATTTGGCTGAAATTTTGCATGAAGTGTTCCGCTAATACTTCCCATAACTGGTTGAAGTACCGTCTGAATCGGTCAATAACTTGATATAGCTGCCATATAAACCGATCTCCCGATTTGACTTCTTGAGCCCCTGGTAGCCGCAATTTTTGTCCGATTTGGTTGCAATTTTGCACGTGGTGTTCTGTTGTGACTTTCAAGAACTGTGCCTAGTACTGTCTTAATCGGTCTATAACCTGATATAGCTTCCATATAAACCTATCTCCTGATTTGACTTTATAGGTAGCAATTTTTGTCAGATATGACTGAAATTTTGCCCGTAGTATTCTGTTATGACATTTAACAAATGTGCGAAGTACGGTCAAAATCGGTCTATAACCTGATATAGCTCCCATATAAACCGATCTCCTGATTTGATTCCTTGAGCCTCTGGGAGCCGCAATTTTTGTTCGATTTGGCTGAAATTTTGCATGTGGTGTTCTGTTACAACTTCTAACAACTGTGCCAAGTACGATCCGATTCAGGCTATAACCTGATATAGCTGCCATGTAAACTGTTTTCGATCATCCTTGTTCGTCTCCTATAGGCCTTAATTTTTGCTGGTTGGATAGAAGTTTGGTATGTAAAATGAAATTATACCCTTCAACTAAATTTATTTTGTATATTAGCAGAATCCATGGTGGTGGGTTCCCCAGGTTCGGCACGACCGAACATAGCGCACACTTTTACTTGTTAAATTTTAATTTTCTTGCTTGTTCAACATTCCTCTCCTTCCGAATGTGTTCACTTTGAAAATGGGTTAATTACATTTTAGCAAATGCATGAAGCAAAAGATTGAAAGGACAAATGCAAATATTCATTATGCATTGTCGTTGCCAAAAAGGAAGACATACAAAGTGACTGTGTGACCATCCGACCGACCATTTATCCATTCAATTTCTTATCTCATTTCCTGTGACACAAAATAATATTGAATTTGTTGTTGTTTGCAAAGAAAACTATTAGTTTTTCCAAATAACAAATGACCCAATTTTGCATAAGACGATGGCAACACAAGGCCAAAAAAAAAGGATGCCACTGCTGTTGCTGATTATGCATGAACAAAACTTAAATGAAGGAGAAGGTTCATAGAACAAGTGAAATTGTGTAAAGTTCCACCAATGCCTTAAAATGGGAGATAGGTCCATATGAAAACTACATCAAGATATAGTCCGAAATGGCCCGTCTTCGAACTTCACCTGGGTATGAACAAAAAATGATCTGTTCCAAGTTTAAGCTCAATATCTTTATGACTGTTGCGTGATTTCCATCACCATGGAGGCCACCATAGCGGAGACGTTAACATGTCCGCCTTTGACGCTGAAGGCCTGGTTTCGAATCTGGCGAGACCATCTGAATAAATTTTCATCGGTGGTTATCCCCTCCTAATGCTGGCAGCATTTTTGAGGTACTATGCCATGCAAAAACTTCTCTCCCAGGAGGTGTCGCACTTCGACACTCCGTTCGGACTCGGCTATAAAAAGGAGGTCCCTTATCATTGAGTTTAAATTTGAATCGGACTGCTCTCATTGATATGTAAGAAGTTTGCCCTTGTTCCTTAGTGGCATGTTCAAGGGCAAATTTTGTAAAAATGTTTGCGTAATTTCCACAAACGGACGGATGGACTGACATGATAGATGGTCTAAGAGATTTACGATGGTAAAGTTTACAAATATACCATCTAGGGTCGAAAACGGATATTTCGATATGTTAAAAACCAGTAAGGAAAGGAAAAAGTCGGGCGGTGCCGACTTTATAATACCCTACACCTACCCTATAAATACAAAATGTGGGCTATGTATAATTCTGATCCATTTTTGATGGACCTCGGCGGATGTTTTCAGATAGGTTATTAGGTTATGTAATAACTACGATTGACAAATGACAACAAATTACCCAAAATCTGATGAACATATACATGGAAGCTATATCTGAATCTGAACCGATTTCGAGCAAACTTAATGGATATTGTGGAAGTCGTCGAGGAAAGCTTTGTAATATTAATATATATGGGAGCTATATCCAAATCTGAACCGATTTTTATGAAATTCACCAGTACTATTGAGAGTCATAAGAAAATTCTTCCTGCCGAAATTCGAGAGAATCGGTCAACAAATGGCGATTTGATTGCTGTATTACTGCAAATCGGACAGACATATATATGGGAGCTATATCCTAATCTGAACCGATTTTTATGAAATTTTCCAATAACATCGGGAGTCTCAAGGAAATCCTTTTTGTCGAAATTCGACAGAATCAGTTAACAAATGACCATTTTATTGCTGTATTACTGCAAATCGGAAGAACATATATATGGGAGCTATATCCAAATCTGAACCGATTTTTATGAAATTCACCAGTAACATCGGGAGTCTCAAGGAAATCCTTCCTGTCGAAATTCGACAGAATCAGTTAACAAATGACCATTTTATTGGTGTATTACTACAAATCGGAAGAACATATATATGGTGCTATATCCAAATCTGAACCGATTTTTATGAAATTCACAAGTAATATTGAGAGTCAAGAGAAAATCGTTCCTACCGAATTTCAATAAAATCGGTCAACAAATGGCCATTTGAGTGCTGTATTACACCAAATCGGAAGAACATATATATGGGAGCTATATCCAAAACTGAACCGATTTTTATGAAATTCACAAGTAATATTGAGAGTCAAGAGAAAATCGTTCCTACCGAATTTCAATAAAATCGGTCAACAAATGGCCATTTGATTGCTGTATTACTCCAAATCGGAAGAACATATATATGGGAGCTATATCCAAAACTGAACCGATTTTTATGAAATTCGTCAGTAATGTTGAAAGTCAAGAGAAAATTGTTCCTACCGAATTTCAATAAAATCGGTCAACAAATGGCCATTTGATTGCTGTATTACTCCAAATCGGAAGAACATATATATGGGAGCTATATCCAAAACTGAACCGATTTTGATGAAATTCATCAGTAATGTTGAAAGTCAAGAGAAAATTGTTCCTACCGAATTTCAAGAAAATCGGTCAACAAATGACAATTTTATTGCTGTATTACTGCAAATCGGACGGACATATATATGGGAGCTATATCCAAATCTGAACCGATTTTTATGAAATTCACCAGTAACACTGAAGATCATAAGAAAATCCTTCCTGTTGAAATTCGACAGAATCAGTTAACAAATGACCATTTTATTGCAGTATTACTGCAAATCGGACGGACATATATATGGGAGCTATATCCAAAACTGAACCGATTTTTATGAAATTCACCAGTAATATTGAAAGTCAAGAGAAAATCTTTCCTACCGAATTTCAAAAAAATCGGTCAAGCAATGACCATTCTATTGCTGTATTACTACAAATCGGACGGACATATATATGGGAGCTATATCCAAATCTGAACCGATTTTTATGAAATTTACCAGAAATGTCGAGATTTATAAGAAAACCCCCCTTGCCAAGAGAATCGGTTAACAAGTGACCATTTTATTGCTCTATTATTACAAATCGGAAGATCATATATATGGGAGCTATATCTAAATTCGAACCGATTTTTTCCAATTTCAATAGGCTTTGTTTTCAGGCCGAAAAACATGCCCATACCAAATTTGAAGACGATCGGATGAAAATTGCGACCTTTAGTTTGTACACAAATTAACAAGAACAGACGGACAGACAGACGGACATAGCTAAATCGAATCACAAAGTGATTCTGAGTCGATCGGTATACTTATCAATAGGTCTATCTCTCTTCCTATTGGGTCTTACAAACAAATGCACTAAGTTATAATCCCTGTACCATAGTAGTAGTGTAGGGTATAGTGATAGAATGATTATGCACCCATCCTTCGTTGAAGGGTATATTAAAAAATGGTTCAGATTCATTATCTGAATCATGACCCCCTATCCAAAGACGGTTGGGGGGTATAATAAAAACTGGTTCAGATTCTTTATCTGCAGCTTTAGGAATAAAATTTCATCACTTTGAATTTTTAAAGCAATCTCCTTTAACAATTACCGCTACATTTCATGTTTCTTCACATAACTGCAGCAGTAAGTGTTCAGGCTTGTTTTTTATTCATTTCATGGCTCACTTCCTTAAGTGATGTTTTTTGCCAGAAGCCAGCCCAGAACCCTTCTTCACCCCCTTAATAATTTTCATTGCGAACGATTAAAAAGAAATAAAAAAGTCATAACTAGGCCAAATTCTGACTCGTTCGTTCACATTCCCTAGTCGATTTCACCAGTGATTTTGTGGCACAACTACAAATTATTGGCATCAGTTCAATTCAATTGAGAAACTGGAATTGAGAAAAAAACTGGCCCATAACTCGAGCAATGCATTTTTAATTGTTTTTCTGGGCACTCAACGCGTCAATCGAAAGGGGGGGAGGGCGCAGGAAAATATGTTATGGCTTGGTATACATTAGGGTGGGTCAAACGATTATAAAAAACAGAAATTTCGACGAATTCTAAGAAAATTTGCCAAGAGTAATGAGCCTTAAATAAAAACCGTGCTCCCGATTTTTAACAACAAAGTCCGTCCTTTGGGAGATATTTTTCTATGGGAGCAATGTCTAAATTTGAACCGATTTTGAAGAAATTCAGCAGAGGCCTTCAGATGCTGGGTAACAGGACATTTCATAATAAATTTCGCCCAAATAATTTTCAAGTTGTGGTCACTCACATCCAATATGCATATCTGGGAGCTATTTCTAAATCTGAACCGATTCTTATCAACGTTCATAGCGTTTTCCTTTAGGCCAAAAAAAGAGTTGGGTACCAAATGCGACCACCAACTTGATTGCAAAAAAAGTGACAAACGATGCGAAAAGAAAACCCAGGCAGACGAACATAGCCAAGGATAGTTAAATCATTTCGTGTGGGCGTAGAAGATAAATAAGTTATAGACAGACAAAGACGTTAAAAAGCGGATGTTCGATTTTGATGTCAAATCTATGGTTTCTTGAGCTAATTGACACAATTCATCGCTTGGTGTTTTTTTGTTCGGTCCACACAAATTGACCCACCCTAGTTCACACATCAATGTCAAAGTTAAAAAATTGTTTTTGAACCATTATCCATCACCCATCACCAAGTGACCAACAACTGTATAGTTGTAAATGGAATTATAATCATTGTCGTAAGAAAAAAATGTTATGAAGAGGGGTGGAAAGGGAGAGGTGTCTTCATTTAATAGTTAGTTATACCCTACACTACTACTTTGGTAAAGGGTATTATAACTAAGTGCATTTGTTTTTAACACCCAGAAGGAAAAGATATAGACCCATTGATGAGTTTACCAATATCGACTCAGAATCACTTTCTGATTCGTTTTAGCTATGTTTGTCTCCCTGTCCGTTTGTCTGTCCGTCTGTCTCTCCGTCTGTCTCTCCGTCTGTCTGTTCGTCTGTCCGTCCGTCTATCTGTCCGTCTGTCTGTCCGTCTGTCTGTCTGTCTGTCCGTCTCTCTGTCCGTTTGTCTGTCCGTCTGTCTGTCCGTCCGTATGTCTGTCTGTCCGTCTGTCTGTCCGTCTGTCTGTCCGTCTGTCTGTCCGTCTGTCTGTCCGTCTGTCTGTCCGTCTGTCTGTCTGTCTATCTGTCTGTCCGTCTGTCTGTCCGTCTGTCTGTCCGTCTGTCTGTCCGTCTGTCTGTCCGTCTATCTGTCCGTCTGTCTGTCCGTCTGTCTGTCCGTCTGTCTGTCTGTCCGACTGCCTCTCTGTCTGTCCGTCTCTCTTTCTGTCCGTCCGTCCGTCTGTCTGTCCGTCCGTCTGTCTGTCCATTTATGTCTCTCCGTCTGTCTGTCCGTCTGTCTGTCCGTCTGTCTGTCCGTCTGTCTGTCCGTCTGTCTGTCCGTCTGTCTGTCCGTCTCTCTGTCCGTCTGTCTGTCCGTCCGTATGTCTGTCTGTCCGTATGTCTGTCTGTCCGTCTGTCTGTCCGTCTGTCTGTCCGTCTGTCTGTCCGTCTGTCTGTCCGTCTGTCTGTCCGTCTGTCTGTCTGTCTGTCTGTCCGTCTGTCTGTCCGTCTGTCCGTCTGTCCGTCTGTCTGTCCGTCTGTCTGTCTGTCTGTCTGTCCGTCTGTCTGTCCGTCTGTCTGTCCGTCTGTCTGTCCGTCTGTCTGTCCGTCCGTCCGTCCGTCTGTCTGTCCGTCTGTCTGTCTGTCCGACTGCCTGTCTGTCTGTCCGTCTCTCTTTCTGTTCGTCCGTCTGTCTGTCCATTTGTGTCTCTCCGTCTGTCTGTCCGTCTGTCTGTCTGCCCGTTTGTCTGTCCGTCCGTCTGTCTGTCTGTCCGTCCGTCTGTCTGTCCATTTGTGTCTGTCCGTCTCTCTGTCCGTCTGTCTGTCCGTCTATCTGTCCGTCTGTCCGTCCGTCTGTCTGTCTGTCCATCTGTCTGTCCGTCTGTCCGTCTGTCTGTCTGTTCGTCTGCCTGTCCGTCTGTCTGTTCGTCCATCTGTCCATGCTAGTTTGTGTACAAACTACAGGTCAGTCTGTCCGTCTATCTGTCCGTCTGTCTGCCCGTCTGTCTGTCCGTCTGTCTGTCCGTCTGTCTGTCCGTCTATCTGTCCGCCTGTCTGTCCATGCTAGTTTGTGTACAAACTACAGGTCGCAATTTTCATCCGATCGTCTTTAAATTTGGTACAGGCATGTTTCTCGGCCTAAGGACAAAGCCTTTTGAAATTGGAAAAATCGGTTCAGATTTGGATATAGCTCCCAAATATATGATCGCCCGATTTGCAGTAATAATGCAATCAAATGGTCATTTGTTAACCGATTCTCTTGAAATTTGGTACGAAGAAATTTTTCTTGACTCTCGACATTAATGGTGAATTTCATAGAAATCGGTTCAGATTTAGATATAGCTCTCATATATAGATATATATCGCCCGATTTTCACTCCTTGAGCCATTGCAAGTGCATTTATTGACCAATATTGCCAAAATTGTGCACAACACATTTCTCGATGACTTCCACACTACCAAAGAAGATTGCTTGAAATCGGTTCAGATTTAGATATATCTCCCATATATATGTTCGCCCGATTTGCAGTAATAATGCAATAAAATGGTAATTTGTCAACCGAACAACGCTCGCTTAGACGTTCCCCTTGTCTTCCGCTTGCTAACCACATTATCTCCCAAATTCGCTTTGATAATCCTGCAGCGTAGCATATAATCCATCCACCGGAAGATATTCGGTTAGACTCCGTGCCTTGCAGGTACCCTATTTCCACATTATTAATTGCTCCCTCAATATCCAGTAAGGCTGACATCGCATACTCCTTTAACCAACTTAACCCAAGATTAGGAAGGTATGCATGTTGAAGCCTACTGAAGTTTTTCGCCGTCAGTCCCTCCCCCACCTTCAGGACTATGGGACTTTTCAATGTCTTAAGCAAAACCGATGACTAAATTTGCGCCTATAATACTTTGCAGCGATGTGGCTTATTTTCCCCGCGTTGGAGACAAAGATCTCCTTCTCTCCATGCCCCCTGTATGAAGGACAATGCCAGGTTCACCCTGAAAATGGGTTCCAGTTATGCCAGAGTAACTTCGAGAGACTTCTGTAGCCTCGATGGTATGATCTCACCGATTTATATGGCTGGAATGTTTGAAACTCCCACACTATGTAGGATAATGCTAGAGTCACCCTGAAAATCGGTTCCGGTTACGTCAGAGTAAATTTAAGAGACTCCTGCAGCATCCCCTGGTATAAAACTCCCGATTAATATGGCTGGAATGTGCGAAACATCCACTCTATCATTTCCACATGATAAATGCCACCATGAAGAGTAAAGTAAATAAGCCCCCATGTATTGCTGGTCCTACGCCACTGCTTATGGGTCAAGCAATTTTTTTCTCAACTTTTTGGCATAAAGTCAACAATTTATGCAATCCATTTATTTATTTCATATGCTCACTCACTCATGGAATGTTCGATGAAATTAAGGACCTTTAGGGCAATGGTGAAATTCTCGCTTTAAATCAATTGCCATAGAATTTTGGCCACTATACCTACGTATCTAACAATTCCTGTTGGCATACAAATGGACGGTACACTCCGGCGAGCTACTCCATTGATGTGTGTGTGTGTGTGGAGAATTAAACCCATTGAAATCGCAACTAAAGTGAAAGTCATTGAACTCATGCCAATTGCTGTAACCCAACTAAAAAACGAATTTTATCCACCAAGGCAGTTTCCTTTATTTAACTAATTCCCCCTCTCCTTTTTTTCCTATTTGATTTACAGGTCATTTGGGTTTGCATTTTGTGTCGCAAAAAACAAGAATTGCTCTCCAAGACTGGCCAATGGATCAATAAGGCCACCATACAGCAGGATGGTTTCATAAGACGCAACGAGCCGGATGGCAGTAGTGTAAGTGTGCTGCACTCAAACTGTGTTTTCTTTTTTTGCTTAGAGCCCAACGTGTCTAACCAATGTTCCTTTCTTTTGTTTGTTCCTTTGTTTAGGACATCTCCCAACAGGCTGTGGTCGATCCCCATGATACGCTCGATAAACGACCCAAACTGGAGCGTACACGCAGTGCGGCCGAAAAGGAAAATCTTCCCCTGCAACGTTCGGGCAGTATGCTGAAACGACAATATTCTCAACAAGAACAAACAACGAATCAACGCATGATGGGCGCTGACATGGGCATGGATATGATGAGTCCGGGCCAAAGGCAGCGTATGCAACCCATGACACCACAACAAATGCAACATCAGCATCAGCAACAGCAGCAGCAACAACAGCAAATGGGTCAACAGGGCCAGTATCGTGGGCAGGGTCATTATAGCGGCAGCAGTGGGGGAAGTCAAGGCATGCATCATGGCAAGGATGATGATCCGAGATTATATCAGGTGAGTGAAAAGGAATTAAGGGAAGGCTGCTAAAAACTGAACCAGAAAATAAAACTACAGTCCAAAGCAACCATCATCAATAAGAAATATGTGGCTAGCCTCAATCGCTGGAAATTTCGAGCGCTCGCTACATATATTCCAACGGACCATCAGTTGGATGACGATAAATTTTTATATTTGACATAATTTTCTGATTTCAAATGCCTTTTATTTGAGTCACATTGGTCCATCCGTTTTGGGAGGGGTTTTGTGTTGGGCAGACCCCTGGCAGCCAACCCAAATTTGGTTATCAACTTCCTTTTTTCGAATGTTATAACGGTCCGAACAAAAATTCTCTTCCACCTATTCAAAGTTGAGGTTATGGGAAGGTTGCTCCCCCTTTTATTTTCACCACGTGAACATTTTTGTAAATGTTTCCGCTTGTGAAAATTTCTAGAAAATACGTTCAGCCTCTTTTCAGTCGATACACAACACACATATTTCAATTTTTATATATGATAGGCGCTAAAACGGCCATATAGACTTCCTCTGTTGTTTATACTCGTCTCAGGGTGGGAGAGTTAAAAAATAGCCGCAAATAACAGCAAATAATATTCTTAAAACAAAGATAAATACCACATGATGAAATTTGAACACAATGTCCTCACTTTGTAGCCATTTCGCCTTCCTACTGACCGTTTCGCAGTTCCGCAGTGTACATTCGTCGCCCACGCCCTTAACTAGATCCGAAATGCCTCGGGTTCCCCAAGTTTCTTGACGGCAGTTCTCTTGCCTTCACTGTTAAATCGTCTGCTTTCTTATTCCCAGTTATTCCGCTATGGCCCGGCACCCAAACGATGCGGATCGTGCCATCCTCAGAGAATGCGTTAATCTTAATCTTACATTCCAAGATTGTTCGTGATCTTAACATCTCTGTTGTTAATGTCCTTATGGCCATTTAACTGTCCGTAAATATGTTCACTATCGATGTCCTCGCGTTAGCACCACACCACCTCACCCATTCCGTGATCGCCCGGATCTCCACCTGCACGATAGTATTATCCATAATGATGTTCACTCTCGACGTGTTAGCACCAGACCACCTCATGCATTTCGTGATCGCCCGGATCTCCACCTGCACGATAGTATTATGGTCAGGCGTCTAAAAGAAAGCTTAATCCCTGGGTTCTCAATGTATTGTAGACCTCCAGACCCACTCTTTCCTCTAGCCTTGATCCATCCATGTACCATGATCTTACTGATGACAATACTAGGGTTAAGTCAATCCAAGTATGTGCCGCTGGCAGCAGTGCCTCGCACTCATCCTCAACTGTCGTTCCAGTTATCCGATCGGAAACCTCTTCCATTCCTTCCATATTTTCTATTGTCGCCTCATATACACCTCGATGGTATGACCAGCTCCTATTCTCTAACCATTCTCCCATCGCCTTAAGACCCATATCCGCAATGGCTTCCTCACACTTAATCTGTACGTCTATGAGTCGGATATCTAGAATGGTCTCCATTCCCCTAGTGGGAGTGGTCCTCGTGGCTCCGCCTATACCAAGACAACATGTTCTCTGAACCTATTGTTTGGTCCTTATGTTGCATTATTGCTCCATCGCAATCCACCAAAATACTGAGGCGTAAATAAGTAACGGTCTTATCATTCTCCTGTAGAGCCAGTGGATATGGCTATTTAAATGGAATGAACTGGAAGGCATCTTCCATCTCCGCTCTTCTTTTTATACATCCTTCTAACCAACCTTTCGTCCATCAGACTCCCGGCCATAGTTTCGGCTGTCGTTCCATCCGTTTTTCAATCCGTCCTACAGTCCGTTTTCAATTCCGTCCGCCCGTTTGGCTGTATTGCGTCCATCTTTCCTATCGTCCTTTCTTTCGTCCATCCATCCGGCCTACGGCCCGTCTGTCCCGCCGTGCGTCTGTAGATTTGACCTAACGCCCGCTCTACAGTCTGTTTTGCCAGTCTATTCTTCCGTCTGATAATCCTTCCATCTGACTATCCGTCCGTCTGACTATCCGTCCGTCTGTCTATCCATCCACCTATCTATCCTTCTGTATGCGTATCCTTCCGACTGTCTATCCCTCCTTTCTGTCTAACCTTAGATCAGTCTATCCTTCCGACTTGTTGTCCTTTCGTTCGTCCTTCCGATGATCCTTCCCTTCATCCATCAGACCTATTGTCTGTCTATCCTTCCGTCTGTCTATGCTTATGTCTATCTATCCTTTCGTCTGTCAATCCTTTCGTCTCTCTATCTTTTCATCTTTCTGTCCATTCGTTTGTCCTTCCGATCATCCATCTCTTCATACATCAGACCTTCACGCTATCTATCCTTCCATCTGTCAATCCTTCCGTACATCTATCCTTCAGTCTATCTATCCTTCCACCTATCTATCCTTCTGTCTGTCTATCCTTCCGACTGTCTATCCTTCCGTCTGGTTATCCTTCCGCCTAACTATTCTTCTGTCTATCTATCCATCCGTCTGTCTATCCTTCTGTCTGTCTATCCTTCCACCTATCTATCCTTCTGTCTATCTATCCTTTCGACTGTCTATCCTTCCGTCTCTCTATTCTTTCACCTGGCAATCCTTTCGTCTATATCCTTCCGTCTATCTATCCTTCGGTCTGTCTATCCAACCGTCTGTCTATCCTTCCGACTGTCTATCCTTCCGTCTGGTTATCCTTCGGCCTGCCTATCCTTACACCTATCTATCCTTCGGTGTATCTATCCTTCTGTCTGTCTATCCTTACGTCTTTCTGTCCTTTCGTTCGTCCTTCCGATCATCCTTCCTTTCATCCATCGGACCTTCAGTCTGTCTATCCCTCCGTCGATCAATCCTTCCGTCCATCTATAATTCCACCTGTCTACCTATCCGCCTGTATATCTTTCCGTCTGTATATCTTTACGTCTATTTATCCTTCGGTCTGTCTATCCATCCGTCTGCCTATCCTTCCACTTGTTTATCTTTCGGTCTATATATCCTTCTGCTTGTCTATTCTTCCGCCTATCTTTCCTAACGTCTATCTATCCTTCTGTCTGTCTATCCTTCCGTCCGGTTATCCTTCCGCCTGACTATTCTTCTGTCTGTCTATCCTTCCGTCTATCTATCCTTTCGTCTATCTATCCTTCTGTCAGTCTATCCTTCCGTCTGTCTATTCTTATGTCTATCTATCCTTTCGTCTGTCTATCCTTTCGTCTCTCTATCTTTTCATCTGCCTCTCCTTTTATATTTCTGTCCTTTCGTTTGTCCTTCCGATCATCCCTCTCTTCATACATCACATCTTCAGGCTATCTAGCCTTACATCTGTCAATCCTTCCGTGTGTCAATCCTTCCGTATATCTATCCTTTCGTCTATCTATCCTTCCGTCTATCTATCCTTCTGTCTGTCTATCCTTCCAACTGCCTATTCTTCGGACTATCTATCCATCCGTCTGTCTATCCTTCCGTCTGTCTATCCTTCTGTCTGTCTATACTGCCACCTATCTATCCTTCTGTCTGTCTATCCTTCCGACTGTCTATCCCTCCGTCTGGTTATCCTTCCCCCAGACTATTCTTCTGTCTGTCTATCATTCCGTCTATCTATCCTTCCGTATCTCTATCCATCTGCCTGTCTATCCTTCCGTCTGTCTATCCTTCTGTCTCTCTGTCCTTGTGTCTTTCTATCCTTCAGTCTAACTATCCTTCCGTCTCTCTATTCGTTCGTCTGGCAATCCTTTCGTCTATATCCTTCCGTCTATCTATCCTTCGGTCTGTCTATCCATCCGTCTGTCTATCCTTTCGACTGTCTATCCTTCCGTATGGTTATAATTTGGCCTGACTATTCTTCTGTCTGTCTATTCTTCTGTCTGTCTATCCTTCCGTCTATCTATCCTTCCGTCTCTCTCTCCTTTTGTGTTTCTTTCTTTCCGTCTAACTATCCTTCCGTCTCTCTATTTTTTCTCTGGCAATCCTTTCGTCTATATCCTTCCGTCTATCTATCCTTCGGTCTGTCTAACCATCCGTCTGTTATCCTTCCGACTGTCTATCCTTCCGTCTAGTTATCCTTCGGCTTGTCTATCCTTCCACCTA
Source organism: Stomoxys calcitrans (assembly GCF_963082655.1). Lineage (NCBI taxonomy): Eukaryota > Metazoa > Arthropoda > Insecta > Diptera > Muscidae > Stomoxys > Stomoxys calcitrans. The sequence goes on from NC_081553.1 coordinate 194,556,523, forward strand.
TCTATCCTTCGGTGTATCAATCCTTCCGTCTCTCTATCCTTCCGTCTGTCTAACCTTACGTCTTTCTGTCCTTTCGTTCGCCCTTTCGATCATCCTTCTTTTCATCCATCAGACCTTCAGTCTATCTATCCCTCCGTCAATCAATCCTTCCGTCCATCTATCCTTCCACTAGTCTACCTATCCGCCTGTATATCCTTCCGCCTGTACATCTTTACGTCTATCTATCTTTCGGTGTATCTATCCATCCATCTGTCTATCCTTCCGTCTCTCTATCCTTCAGTATCTCTATACTTCGGTCTGTCAGTCCATCCCTCTGTCTATCATTCCGTCTCTGTATCCTTCCGTCCGTCTGTCCTTCCGCCTGTCTATCCTTCGGCTTATATATCCTTCCGTCTGTCGATTCATCTGTTTGTCTATCATTCCGTCTCCCTATCCTTCCATCTGTCTATCGTTCCGTCTTTCTGTCCTTTCGTTCTTCTTTCCTTTCATTCATCAGTCCTTCAGTCTGTCTATCTTTCCGTCTGTCTATCCATCGGTATGTCTATCCTTCCGTCTCTCTATCCTTCCGTTTGTCTATCCATCCATCTCTCTATCCTTCCGTCTGTCATCCTTCCGTCTCTCTATCCGTCCGTCTTTCTGTCTTTTCGATCGTCCTTCCGTTCATCCTTCCTTTCATTTATCCGTCATTCAGTTCTTTCTTCAGACCGCCCTTCGTTTTATCCATCTTTCTGTCCATCTTTTCGTCCATCAGACTTCCGTTAATCGGTTCGGTGTGCTTCCATCCGGTTTCTAGTCCGTCTTATAGTCCGCCTTCTGTTCCGTCTGTTAGTTTGTCCTTCCGCCCATCCGATCCGATCATCCTACCGTTCGATCTACAGTCCGTCCGTCCGTCCTTCCGTATGGTCTACAGTCTATCTATAACTCCGTCTGCTTATCCTTCCAGTTTTTTATTCTTCCGTCGGTCTATCCCTCCGTCATTTCATCTACTCGTCCTTCAGTCCATCATTCCAACCGTCATTCCTATCATTCATTCCATCCATCGTTGCCCTATTTCCCTTTTTCTTTACAAATATGTGTGCTGCTGTCTCTTTTCCTCTTTCTCTTTTCTCTTTTCTCTTTTCTTGTCTCTTTTCCTCCATTATCCTCCCTTTTTCAGGAAACCAAGCGTCCAGAGATCCTTACACTGACATTAGCTCAATGTTGATGCCCCACCGTTAATTCTCCACAGTATTTCATTAAGGAAATTCACTTCACTTGCCTCATCTTCCTTTGAATCTGCCGCAGGTTCCACAGTATTTGCCCAAATCTTCTGTTGTGTTCAATCTACTATCTTTCCATCTGGTCTTCCGCTCGTCCTTTCTTTCATCCATTCATTTATCCATCCTCCCGTGCGTCCTTTCGTTCGTCCTTCTAAATCTATACCGGCTTTTTGCTTAAACCGGTTTTCGAACAAGTCGAATAACTTGCAAATTATGCTATGAATATTCCACAAAGGAACAAAGACAAACTTCCGACATATCAGTGCAGTCCGATTCAAGTTTAAGCTCAATAATAAGGGGTCTCATTTTTATAGCCGACGTTCAGCGTCATAAGCGGACATGTTAACCTCTGCGGGTAAAAAAAAACGATTTAAGTTTTTAAGATTTTTAAAAATTCGGTTAAACCTGTTTTTTGGTAAAAGTAAACCTTTCACCGCCCTCGAAACTCAGGATAAATGTGGACAGTATGGCGACCCTCAGGCCGATCAAACACCTGCTCTGCTCATGCTCATGGACACAGGCTATCCATGCTAACCTCTGCGGTTAAAAAAACCGATTTAAGTTTATGAGATTTTCAAAAAAACGGTTTAACCATTTTTTTATTAAAGTAGACCTTTCGCCGCCTTCGAAACTCAGTACAAATTTGGGTAGCATGGCGACCCACAGGCCGATCAAACATACACACACAGGCTATCCAACCCAGCGAGGCGGTTTTTCTACGATCTCGGAGATATTACAGATTCTTCTCTGGCGGGTCTTCTTAGACACATGGATAAGACGGCTTGGTTGCAACGAGTGACGCGTAGGTTACCAATGCTTTGTACATGGCGAGTGAATACTTGAGCGAGTGTGAGCTGACTCACTCGCGTTGTGCCGTGATGACTAGGCGTTTGCCGCCTGTTCTATTCCTACTTAATTTTCGACAGAGCTGCTTGTTTTGAAGAAAAATAAAATAATTTAGGACATCCATAAGCTTGACATTTGCTGTCAAATTTTGAGAGAAATTACATTCCTCTTATATTTCTAGCCTCTTTGATTTGAATTTTGCACTGACATTTCCAAACATAAAATATTTTTCATCAGAATTATTTCATAAATCACCTTAAATTTAAGTTATTTTCAAAATCCCAACATCCTAATAAAATCCCTATTTTCCCTACTTTCAGGGTGAAATCGATGGCCTTATGAAACAACACCCCCATTTGGCTCATCCTAGTCAGCGACAACAGCAACAGTATCAATACCAGCAGCAACAGCAACAACTTCAACAGCAGCAACAGCAACAATATCGAGCGCAACAACAACAGCAACATGCCATGCGAGGCGCACAACAAATGTCACAAAGTGCGGCCAATGCCTCTTCCGCCTCTGCCTCCTATAACACACTACAACAACAACAACAACAAAGGCTTCCAAATTCATCATCACAACAGCAGCATCATCCCACACATCCCCATCATCAGCCAACATCCGGTGGTCATGGGTATTTGGGTGCCAGTTCACCACATGGTTCAGCAACAGCCCATCAACTATCAGCCGCCCCGCCCTCAGCAACTGGACCCCTATCCTCAAACTCGCTAGCCTCCGCAACATCTGCAACTTCTGCAACACTGTCTCAGGGTTATCAAAAGCCTCCGCCAATACAACGCAACTTGACCATTAGTGGTGGTCATGCCATGGATTCATCAACGTACAATGCACGCCGTCACCTTAGCGTCAGCCAATACGCCACACAGCAACAGAGAAGTTTTAGCAGCTACGAAGATGAGATACAACAACAGCAGCAACAACAACAGTCGCAGTATTCGGGGCAACAGCCCCATCATCATTCCACATCGGGCCTTTCGTCATATGATCTAGAAGGTAAGTCCGATCGTTGTGCCATTAATGAAAACAAAGGAGCAAAACATTTTGGTTTTTCCCCTAAGCCTACCCTGTTTGAGTACCCCGCCCTCCCCACCAAACGAACACACTATCTTTGTTTATAACTCGCTCTCTCTATCTATCTCTCTCTCTCTCTCTATACAAGTGTGTATGCATACTCTCTTTAACATCGTTCTCCCCCTAACCCGTCTATCTACGAAACTCTATCTCTTTCAGTATCTCTGTTAAACTCACAAACCGTTGTAAAAAAAAATCTTTCGAAAATAAGGAGAACACTAAAATTTTCAGTTTACAACTTTTCTAGTTTCATAAAAATTCTTTTTTTCTTTTTCTCTTTTTTTTTAATTGGAATTTTTACATTTTCTAATTAAACATTAACTGCTAACAGAGTTGTATGGTACCAGCGTCGTGTTGATCTTAAGGCGAATGTTTACTAGAAATTCTAAATGAGGGCAAATTCCCTGCACACATTGTAAACGTTCCAAAGGCCAATACAAGTGTCTTCTTTACATTAATTCATAATCTATTCAGCTTTTGTTGTTATTTACGAGACTCTTGAATTTTGTTCCTCAGAGTACAATATTTACCAAAAATGTTAAGTATAAGAAATGTTAGTTTTTGCCAAAATTTCCAAAAGTGACGAAATTTCTATTTAATTTTGGTTTTTTTACCCTCCACCATAATTTCCATTAATTTCTTCAAATATGCGTCTGAGTCCCCGCAAAGTCATTTGTCCCCCATTTGCCATTTTAAGTCGATCTAGCCATGTCCGTCCGTCCCTCTGTCCGTCCGTCTGTCCGTCCGTCTGTCCGTCCGTCCGTCTGTCCGTCTGTCCGCCCGTCTGTCCGCCCGTCTGTCCGCCCGTCTGTCCGCCCGTCTGTCCGTCCGTCCGTCTGTCCGTCTGTCCGTCCGTCTGTCCGTCCGTCTGTCCGTCCGTCTGTCCGTCCGTCTGTCCGTCCGTCTGTCCGTCCGTCTGTCCGTCCGTCTGTCCGTCCGTCTGTCCGTCCGTCTGTCCGTCCGTCTGTCCGTCCGTCTGTCCGTCCGTCTGTCCGTCCGTCTGTCCGTCCGTCTGTCCGTCCGTCTGTCCGTCCGTCTGTCCGTCCGTCTGTCCGTCCGTCTGTCCGTCCGTCTGTCCGTCCGTCTGTCCGTCCGTCTGTCCGTCCGTCTGTCCGTCCGTCTGTCCGTCCGTCTGTCCGTCCGTCTGTCCGTCCGTCTGTCCGTCCGTCTGTCTGTCCGTCTGTCCGTCCGTATGTCTGTCGAAAGCACGCTAACTTTCGAAGGAGTAAAGCTAGGCGCTTCAAATTTTGAACAAATACTTTTTATGAGTGTAGGTCGGTTGGGATTGTAAATGGGCCAAATCGGTCCATAACCTGATATAGCTGGCATATAAACCGATCTTGAGTCTTGACTTCTTGAGCCTCTAGAGGACGCAATTATTATCCGATTTGGCTGAAATTTAGCATGAGGTGTTTTTTTATGACTTTCAACAACTGCAATGAGAATGGTTCAAATCGGTCCATAACTTGATATAGCTGCCCTATAAACTGATCTGGGGTCTTGACTTCTTGAGCCACTAGAGGACGAAATTATTATCCGATTTGGCTGAAATTTAGCATGAGGTGTTTTTTTATGACTTTCAACAACTGTGCTAACAATAGTTAAAATCGGTTCATAACCTGATATAGCTGCCATATAAACCAATCGTGGGTCTTGACTTCTTGAGCCTCTAGAGGGCGCAATTCTCTTCCGATTCGACTGAAAGTGTTTTGGTATCACTTCCAACAGCTGCGCTAAGTTCTAAGGTTCAAATCGGTTAATGTTTTGATATAGCTGCCATATAAACCAATCTTGGGTCTTGACTTCTTGCGCCTATAGAGGGCGCAATACTCATCCGATATGACCAAAATTTCGCATTTGGTGCTTTGGTATCACAACCAACATCTGTTCTAAGTATGGTTCAAATCGGTCAATGTTTTGATAAAGCTGTCGTATAAACCAGTTTTCGGTCTTTACTTCTTGAGCCTCTAGAGGGCGCAATTCTCGTCCGATTTGACTCAAAATTTTGCACGTAGTATTTTAGTATCACTATCAGCAAATGTGTTAAATATGATTTAAATCGGTTGATAATCTGGTACGGCTGTCAATAAATGGATCTTGGATCTTGACTTCTTGAGCCTCTAGAGGGCGCAATTCTCTTCTGAAATTTTACACTTGGTGTTTTGGTATCACTTCCAACAACTGTGTTAAGTATGACTCAAATTGGTTCATAATCTGGTATAGCTGCCATTTAAACCGATCTTGGGTCTTGACTTCTTGAGCCGCCATAGGGCGCAATTCTCATCCGATTTAACTGAAATTTTGCATGAGGTGTTTTGTTATGACTTCCAATAAATGTGCCAAATATGGTACAAATCGGTTCATAACCTGTATAGCTGCCCCCAAAACCGATCTGGGATCGTGACTTCTTGCGCCTCTAGAGGGCGCAATTCTCATTCGATTTGGCTGAAATTTTGTTCAACGGCTTCTCTTATGACCTTCAACATGCGTGTTCAATATGGTCTGAATCGATCAATAGCTTGATACAGCTCCCCTAAAAACCGATCTCCTGATTTTGCTTCTTGAGCCCCTACAAGGCGCAATTCTCTTTCGAATGGACTGAAATATTTCACAATGACTCAATACAATCTTCGGCATTCATTTATGGTCCAAATCGGACTATAACTTGATACAGCTCCAATAGCATAACAGTTCTTATTCAATATTCTTTGTTTGGCTAAAAAGAGATACCGCGCATAGAACTCGACAAATGCGATTCATGGTGGAGGGTATATAAGATTCGGCCTGGCCGAAGTTAGCACGCTCTTACGTTGATACATTTGTCTTGAATTTTAGAATACTCATTAAGTTGTACTTTGAATTTTCAAAAGTAAAAACCTAATTAATGCTCCACAGTGGAGTGAAGGCAAATTATTAAAATGTTCCTTAGAATCTGGACAATGTTTTTGATATTCTTAAATAGTTCTTCTTTTTCGAATGTTTAACAATAATTTTTTATATTAAAAAAATTTTGAGAAAAATATCTTAAATCGTTTTCGTTCCATACAATTCTGTTAGACAGTGGTTTAATGGTTTTAAATTTTCCTATTTCATACACAACAAACATTAATTTAATTGTATTGAAGCCTCAACAAATGTTTGAACGGCTTCATATATAAACACTTTATGATTTTTATCGATTTTTTTTTTTTTTTTTAAAGGAAAAAAAAAATCATTAAAATTGTTGATATCTGTTATCATGATAAAAAATAAGCTAAAATTAAGATTTTGTAGGATTTTAATTTATTTTCTCCTCTTTAATATCAAATAGACTTAACTTAAGCTTAAATATAAGAATAGGTTTAGTTAATAAGGAAGACTATGCAGCATTGCTATACTTAATGGTTATTTACGAAAAGGTTTTACTAACCTCTGCCTTAGGCCAATAATTATTTTTATTTGGAAATTATAAACTATTAACAATATCCGCCTTCATTAGCACCACTCGAAAAATAAGTTTATTACTTAGAACCATATGTATCTCCCCAGTAAAATTTGTTTATCTACTAGCAAACTCCCTTTATTGAACCCCATATAGCCATGAGTAACAAATATTCCCAATTTGGGAGATGTTTTAAGGGGTAGGCAACCTGCTGTCACTTGAACCTCATTTTTATTGGCATATTCGTAATCTTCTCCCGAAAACCTTTTATTTAAGTCCCATATTGTCTTGATGGTCTAATATGCCCACTTGCGACGCCGGGAATACACCCCCTTGGTAAATACCCCCAATTTTAATATTCGATGATCATATTCGTACTCTACTGCGAATACCTCTCATTGGAGTGCCATATTGTCCCCATCGGTCAGTTTTGATTGCGGGCGGTACTTTTGGTGCTGTTTTTGGCCTTGGGGCGGCGCTCTAGGTATTTGGATTAAATTTTTGATATCATATTCGTATTCTACTCCCAATTACCATTCATTTGAGTTCCATATTTTCCCGATGGGTCCTCTTTGATTTTGGGCGGATTTGGGCTTGGGACGGCTGCCTAGATATTTAGGTTAGGTTGAAAAGAGGGTGCGGCTATTAATCCGCCCCATACCACTATGGACCTACACCTAACCCGGTAATCGGCTTATTGTGCCTTTTAACTACAAAAAAAGTAATCTCGAATAAGAAAATCTAAGTTTGGAATTCCGTGCTACTTACAAAATCCTTAATTGTTTTCCATGCCACACCCCCTAAGTTGCTTCATGTCTTGTATAGTGTCCTCACCTAAGTGCCAATGTCTGTTAGATGCGAAAGCAGGGCAATGTCAAAAGAAATACTCCAACGTCTCATCATCTTCTCCACATGCCCTACACATGTTATCACTTGCCATACATAAAGAGCTCTTTATCCTATGTGTCCCGTCATGATACCAATAGCTATACTGACCTCCTTCTGGCTTCCTTTCAGTAATAGCCTCGTCTTCTCACGATCTGGATCCCTCCATAGGATTTTCGCCGTCGCAGCGACAGTTTCGCTGTTCCACAATGTTGGATGAGCATTCGTCAACCACTCTCTTAACGCTGACTGCGTCGGCGCGAAAGGTTTAGGGTTAATCAAGTTTATTGTCGGCAGTACTCTGGCCTTCATCGCCAGATCATCTGCCCTTTCATTCCCCCTTACTCCGCTATGGCCCGGCACCCAAACGATGCGGATTTTACCATCCTCAGAAAAGTCTTTCTTACACTGCAAGACTGTTTGTGACCTTACCGTCTTGGTTGTTATTGCCCTTATGACAATTTTACTGTCGGTAAAGTAAAGAAAATGTTTACACTCGACTTCCTCGCGTTAGTTCCACACCACTTCACGCATTCCGTGATCGCCCGTATCTCCGCCTGCAGGATCGTATTATGGTCAGGCAGTCTGAAACAGATCTCAGTCCCTCGGTTCTCAATGTAGACCCCCAGGCCCTCTTTGTCCTCTAGTTTTGATCCATCCGTATATCATGATCTGCCAGATGGCAATACTAGAGCGTAACCCTAGTCCATGACTGTGCCTTTGGCAGAAGTACTTCCCATTCGACCTCAAGTGTGGTCTCAGGTAACCGATCGGAAACCTCTTCCCTTCCTTCCAGGTTTCCTATCGTGGCCTCGATTATACCGCGATGGTATGATCTGCTCCTATCCTCCCTCCATTATCCCATCGCACTGGACGTCCTTGCGTTAACACCACACCACCTCATGCATTCCGTGATCGACCGGATCTCCACCTGAAGGACCGTATTATGGTCAGGCAGTCTAAAACAGATTTTAGTCCCTGGATTTTCAATGTAGACAGCCAGGCCCACTCTGTCCTCTAGCTTTGATCCATTCGTGTAACATGATGGCAATACTAGGGTTCCATCAGTCCAAGACTGTGCTGCTGGCAGTAGTGCCTACCATTCGTCCTCAAGTGTCGTCTCAGGTATGCGATCGAAAACCTGTTCCATTCCTTCCGGGTTTCCTATCGCCGCCTCGATTATACCGCGATGGTATGAGCTGCTCCCATCCTTAATCCATTCTCTCATCGCTTTAAGTCTCTTAGCCGCAGTGGCTATATGTCAATGGGTCGGATATCTAGAATAGTCTTCGGTGCCCTAGTGGGAGTGGTCCTCATCGCTCCGCCTACGCCAAGACAACATCTTGTCTGAACCTGTTGTATGGTGCTTATGTTGCACTTTTTCTCCATATCAATCCACCAAACTACTGAGCGTAAGTTAGTATTGGTCTAATCTCGCTCCTGTAGAGCTAGTGGGCTATCCTCGTATTTAGGTTCCATTTCGAGTCTAAGGCCCGTCTACATAGTGCCCAATCTCTGTGAACCTTCTCAGTGCGCTCCTGTGTATTTGACATTGTCACATATCAAAATCGTCTTATTGAGGAAACGTGGTGCGTTAAATTGGCCCATATTCGTCTTCTTTGTGAAAAGGTATGGTTCAGTCTTCTCTGGGTTAACATTGAGACCCTTGGGTCTAGCCCAGTCATATGCCATATGCAAGACCCTTTCGACCCTTCTACATACCTGGTTCGGATCCTTAACCCTTATAAGTATTATAACATAGTCTGCATAGCAGACGGGCACAAATCCAATTTATCCACCTGTTCCTTAGCATATGGTTTATCCAGTCTCTAAGGACCGTTTCCACCCGGTACTGGTCTAAATCAGAGTGTTGGTCTTCACATACTTAAAAGCCCCCTAGATGTCGATGCATACCGCCAGGATGTACGTTTTGGCATCGAAGGATTCTTCTATTGTATACACAACCTCGTGCAGAGCAGTCTCCACCGACCTTCCCAAGACATAGGTATGTTGTTTGTATTTGAGCAGTCCGCTGGATGTCCTACTCTTTATCATGGTGTCCACAATACGATCCAAGGTTTTGAGTAGAAAGGACATAAGGCTTATGTGTCTGTAGGCCTTTGGTGTCGCATAACTTGCCTTGCCGGGCTTGGGTATAAATACCACCCTTGCCTCCTGCCTAGCTTTCGGAGTATATGCAAGTCCTAGGCACGCTGTGAAAATTGTTGCCAGATGAGTCACCAGATAGTCTGCCTCTTTCTGTAGTAACGGCGAAAATATTCCATAAGGTCCGGGTGACTTAAATGGTTTGAAGCTCCTCCAGGATCCTTTCACTAATTAAAAACCTCCTATCAACATCATTATTCCCATGTCGTCTACTAAAGTTTCAGTTTGGAAATGGGGTTTTGAGAAAGCCGCTATTTTTGCACGATTTAGCTGAAATTTTGCACGCAGTGTTCTGTAACGACTTCCAACAACTGTGCTATGTACTGTTTGGCTTTCATATAAACCGATCTCTCGAATTTACTTCTTGAGCCCCTGGAAGCCCCAATTTTAGTCTGATTCAGCTGAAACTGAACATGTAAAGTTTGCTAATGATTTTAAACAATTGTGCTTAGTACGGTATGAATCGATCTAGAACCTGATATAGTAGCTCCTATATAGACCGATCTCCCGAATTGACTTTTTGAGTCCTTACAAGTCGCAATTTTCGTCCCTTGAAGATATTGTGTATCTTTGAGCACTATACGAACATTTTTCCAAATTGCTGAGGTGACCGAATTTAGTGGCCTGCCAAGAGGCACTCTTGAAATTTTGCACACGATCTCGATAACACCTCAGCTTTAGCCATTTCAAGGAGTTATATATATCCACTCTCAAATGACAGTTTTTTTTGTTTGTGTCCCACTGTGCGACGTCCAGTTTCGCTAAATAGTCGGCCACTGAGCGTACAAGGCGTTCACCCTACTAAGAACCTCCCACAGTGGATGTCTCACTGATTCCATAGCAAGATCTGCGGCAATCAGCGATCCATTCCTGGACAGCTCGACGGACGCTTCTTGTCCCGCCACATCATGGAGGTCTGGGATCCAGCTAAGCCTGATAGTCTTTCTAATGGTTCGAAGAACCTCTTTGCATCTTTTAACTAGCGGCCCGTCGCCAGAGCCTTCAGCGCCACCAGATTGTAGATGTTTGTCGTAACGGTATAATCGGGTCACCGCTCCCGCAACGATATCGTCTCCTGTGCCTTTAGGATCGCGAAGACCTCCTGAATGACGCTGTACCGATCCAGAAGCCTATAAGAATGCCTGATTCCAAGGACTTCAATAAATACTCCTGCACCAGTGTCCCCATCCAAGCCATCAATTAGAAGGACTCCCCTGGAGACTATAGACTTCTGGATCGGTACAGCGTCATTCAGGAGGTCTTCGCGATCCTCAAGGCGTAGGAGACGATTTCGTTGCGGGGGCTGTGGCCCGATTATATCGTTAGGATAAACATCTACAGTCGACAGAGCCTTCAGCGCAGCCTGACTGTATAATCGGGCCACCGCTCCCGCAACGACATCGACTCCTGTGCCTTTAGGATCGCAAAGACCTCCTGAATGACCGCCTGAATGACGCTGTACCTATCCAGAAGCCTATAAGAATGCCTGATTCCAAGGACTTCAATAAATACACACATTCAAGCCATTACACATCCAAGCCATCAATAAGAAGGACTGCCCCTGGTAAATAATCACTCCCGCCGCATATAGCAGAATATAAGAGTGGGCTGACTCCCTCAGTCTGATGGCCACACACCTTATATGCCACACCCCCATACATAGCAAGGCACCACTCGGCAATACCTTCTCCTCGCAGAATATAAGAGTGGGCTGAGATAGAGGAGCGCCATGTATCTGACTCCCTCAGTCTGATGGCGATATATTGTTGCCACACACCAATATATAGAGCGAGGCACCACTCGGCAACACCATCTCCTTGCAGAATATAAGAGTGGGCTGAGATAGAGGAGCGCCATATATCTGACTCCCTCATTCTGATGGCGATATTTTGTTGCCACACACCAATATATAGAGCGAGGCACCACTCGGCAACACCATCTCCTCGCAGAATATAAAAGTGGACTGAGATAGAGGAGCGCCATGTATCTGACTCCCTCAGTCTGATGGCGATGTTTTGTTGCCACACACCCAACATATAGCAAGGCACCACTTGGCAACACCATCTCCTTGCAGAATATAAAAGTGGGCTGAGATAGAGGAGCGCCATGTGTCGGACTCTCTCAGTCTGATGGCGATATTTTGTTGGCACACACCAATATATAGAGCGAGGCACCACTCGGCAACACCATCTCCTCGCAGAATATAAAAGTGGATTGAGATAGGGGAGCGCCATGTATCTGACTCTCTCAGTCTGATGGCGATATTTTGTTGCCACTCACCAATATATAGAGCGAGGCACCACTTGGCAACACCATCTCCTCGCATAATGTAAGAGAACTTTGTGCCACTTTAGCCATTAATACTCGTAGGTGAGAATTTGCCGAAAGACCGCGTTAAAAATCCAGTGCACCGTTCCCGGCCTTAGGCCCCAACTTTTTCTTATCATGTTGCAACAAGGGTAGAGCGCATTCAGTCCTCTTCTGACCCTTTCTTCGACGTTTCCTCTCCAATTTAGTTTGTGATCAGGAATCACGTTCAAATACTTGGCCTCCGAACAGAGCGGTAGCTCCAACCCTACAGGACAATTACCTTTAAAAGCAAACACCCAGCTTCCTGCTCTTGGTAAAAAGGACCAGTTCAGTCTTTAAGGGATTTATGCGAAGTCCGTTGGCCCTCAACCATACGGACAGCTTCCTGGAAAGGAAACGGCACCCACCATGATGACCATGTCGTCTGCGTAGGCAACCACTTTTACCTTCTTCCTCTCGAAAGATCGCATATCTACTGGATCCTTTATTGTAAAAAAAGTCTATTAATGAAGGTTCGATAAGAGTGACAGTCCTTTACAGACGCACTTAGACAATTTCAAGTCCATTGTGATACCACAGTAGCGACAGACCAAGGCTTCTGGTGGGAATCGAACCCACGACACCTCCACTGGTAATTACAAGTCCATTGTGATACCACAGTAGCGACAGACCAAGACTTCTGGTGGGAATCAAGGCTTCTGGTAATCCAAGCACCCTACTGACTCGGCTACCGGGGCGGCCTAATCGTTGAAAGTTAGAAAGGCTTGACCTTCTCTTGAAAAGAGAGAAACAAAAATGTCTCTTTTAAGCCACGGCTTACCATAAATATATAACAGCTCTTTTTGGAAACAATTTTTGGTCTCAGAAGAGCTCATTTTTAAATCCTTAAAAATTGAAATAAATGTGAAGCTATTATCGAGTAGGCCACCATTTTTTATTCAGCCTTAGCTGACATAGAGCTATGTATGCTTCAACATTTAATAAATGCCGATTTAAAGAATGGATATGAGATGCCAACATGTCCATGCACAAGACAAAGTTTGGCCATTGTTAGATGGATGTGTGTGCTAGTATTGTAAATCGTTTTGTATAAATGTATGTTTTGGATGTGTGTGTGTGTGTGTGTGTGTGAGAGAGAGTGTAATTTAAACTATTGTTGCCTCTGACCTGAAAACACAATTTGGCAAACAAGACAAAAAGTCACCAACAACATTGATAAATAAAAACGGGCAATAGCGAAAGTTGAAACACAAACACACACAGATGTTCACAAACACATGTGTATGTATATGTATATGCATAAAATACATACACTAATATCAAGACAGTTGCATTTACAAGCCATTGGCTAGAAGAAAAAAATAACATGAGCGTAAAATAGAAAGTGGCAACAAACAGTTTGAAACAGTGCACAGTGGTAACGAAATTCAGTAAACATAGTAGCAGTAATGGAATAAAATATTGTGCTTAGTTTTGGGACAAATCGTTGATAAATCAGGTTGTATAATTACCATATGACGAGGGCTGCTATATAAATTTCTGGCCTTATAATGAAAATGAACACTTTTATAATTTAAAAATGGTTTCATATTTTCGAGCATGATTTCTACACTTTTGCCTGCACTCAAACCAATTGTCGAGGTACATCTCCCACTCGGATTGAGACACCTCCAGCCATGGTTATTGAAAGCTTCAACAGCATTTTCTGGCGAGGGAAGGCATTGAACACGCATTTTTATTATAATGTGCGGGAATAAAAAGATTTTATAGGGTGCCAAGCCATAGCGGATGACCCATCAATTCGAAGTGGTGACCGATCAAAAAAGACACTGTGTTAAGCAGATGTTTAAGAGTTCTCATTTTCATTGTTAATAATGATTTTTCATCTGTTTGGCTTTTAACGGCCGGTCATGCGAGTCAATTTTTGTTCATTGTCTTTCAAGTCAAGCCAAAGGAGAGATTGATAATTGAGTCTTAAAGAAAAGAAATTGCCAGTTCCTCAGACAAGGCAGGACACATGTCAACCCACTGGTGGACGCGTTTCGATAATTGGGTTTCATTATCTCATCGGCACCATCATGAACTATGTCCGTCCGTCTGACCGGCCTACAGTTCACAGCCTGTTGTTCGTAGTACTTATAGTTGAGATCATAAGCACAAATCCTATGTGAAGTCTCAACTACTACTACCAGACTGTTCGCTGTAAGCTTTTTCACAGTCTGGTAGTAGTAGTTGAGATTTCACATAGGATTTGTGCTTATTATCTCAACTATAAGTACTACGAACAACAGGCTGTGAACTGTAGGCCGGTCAGACGGACGGACACCAGGTGACATGTGTCCTGCCTAGTGTGAGGAACTGGCAATTTCTTTCCTTCAAGACTCAGTTATCAATATCTCCTTTGGTTGTTGCATTGGCTTGGTCATTAAGCTCGATGGTCAATGAACAAAAAAGTTAAAAATGATTTGTCATTTCTTGTTGGTTTTTCGAATATCTTCGAAAACTTAGTGATATACCACTAAGAATTAACAGTCCTACGTTGCTCAAGCTGAACAGTTGCCACATGACAAGTTTTGGCAAAAAAAAAAGAAAACAGGCGACCATTTGCTTCGAAGTGCTTCCACAATCAATTTTCATCGAATTTGGCTTGACTTCCAAGACCCACACGGTCGATTGGTGTTTTGCTTCGGGCTCATGCGCATAGATCGACGATATGCCAACTGTGACGATCTCATAAACGTACGATCTCATAATCTGATTCAAATCTAAGCTCAATGATAAGGGACCTCTTTTTTATGTCGAGTCTGATCGGCGTGCCACATAGCAACACCACTTGGTAGAGAAGTTTTGTGCGGAATCGAACGTCAATCCAACATCGAAAAATTTTCAGTGGTGATTACCCCCTTGCTTATGATGGATCCATTTGTAAGATATCTTGCCATGTTAAAAAAACTTCTCTATAAAGTGGTGTTGCTATGCAGCAAGCCGATCAGCGTCAACATAAAGAAGGAGGCCCCTTATCATTGAGCTTAGACTTGAATCGGATAAGATATAAGAGAAGTATTCTTTGTTCCTTAATGGAATGTTTACATGAAATTTAGCAGCTCATTCAATATCAAATGTATGCTGGTGGAAGAAATCCCCAAGGATTTCTCCATACCGTGATGTCACCTGCGCTATGGTGGCCTCCAATTTATGAGTGAAAGACTTTAAATCGGAAGATCGGTATATATGACAACTATACCCAAATATTGTTTGATATGAACCTATCCGCACGGTCAGCGAAGGACCTAACAGAGCTCACAGTGCCAAATTTCAGGGAAATCGTGTAACAAAAGCAGTTTCTATCGGTCTTAGATTTGGCTGAAATTTTGCTCAAGATGTTTTATTTTGACTTTCAACAATTCTGGCAAGTATGGTTCAAATCGGTTCATAACCTGATATAGCTGCCATAGAAACTGATCTCGAATTTTGGCTTCATTAGCCGCTAGAGGGTGCAATTCTTATCCGATTTGGCTGAAATTTTGCATCAAGTGTTTTATTTTGACTTCCAACAACTCTGCCCAGCATGGTTCAAATCGGTTCATAACCTAATAAAGCTCCCATATAATTCCATCTCCGATCTTGACTTCGTCAGCCTCTAGAGAGCGCTATTATTATCCGGTTTGTCTAAATTGAGCATGAAGTGTTTTGTCTTAGCTTTTAACAGCCGCGCTAAGTATGGTTCAAATTGGTCCATAACTTGATATAGCTCCCATATTAACCGATCTCGGATCTTGACTTCCTAAGCCGTTAGAGGGCGCAATTCTTATCCGATTTGACCGAATTTGCACCATGTGTTTGATTTTAACTTCCAACAACTGTGCCAACCATGGTTCAAATCGGTTCATAACTTGCTTTAGATCCCATATTAACCGATTTTGGATCTTGACTTCTTGAGCCGCTAGAGGGCGCAATTATTATTCAATTTGGCTGACATTTTGCATGAAGTATTTAAGATTGACTATCAACAACAGTCTAAGTATGGTTCAAATCGGTTTACAACCTGATATAGCTCCAATATAAACCGATATCCGTTTTTGATTTCCGCTAGAGGGCGCAATTCTTATCCGATTTGGCTGAAATTGACAAATGCGATCCTTGGTGGAGGGTATATAAAATTCGACTCGGTCAAACTTAGCACGCTTTCAACTGTTTTTTTTTTTTAATTTATCCCACTGTGCGCCCTTCGGACTCTTCATTAAAAAAGAGATTCCTTGTCATTAAGCTCAATCCTTCAATCTTTCAAAGAATACCCAGTTCGTTAATGAAATTTTCATGGGGAAATTTATACTAACAATCCCTCCCTCACTCCCACATCGATCACTCCTTCCTTTGTCGTGCTGTGGTTTCCCGATACTCTCGGTAGGTAGGACTTTGCAAGACTTTCCTTGATACGCCAATCTCAAAGCAATGCCACCAATGAGACTTTCCATGATGCCAGCAGCTGTGTGAATTGCAATATATAAACACCTACTTTCTTCATTGCTGCCTTGAAAATGCGTCTCCAGTTGTACTGTCTTTTGGCTGCTATTGGTGTAAGCTCCGTCTTCCTTTCCCAGATAGCTGGACGTACTTGAATCCTTGGAGATCACTTTGCGCAAATTTGATGCCGCACTAGTGCCTGTACATCTGCAAAGAATTTCACCTAGGAAAATCTGTTCGCCTCTCCTCATCGCCCTTCTCATATCCTTCTTAAATTAGCCATGTGCTCCTTGTTTCGTAAGCCGAAAAATGCCTGTCAAGGGGTTGTCTCATCGCACTGTATGTACATGGAGACCAGGTACAGTACTGGTTTACTTCGCCTCAGCAAAGCCAAATGCAAATTTGCCCATGAACATTCAATTAAGGAACAGGGACAAACTTCTCACATATCAATGAGTGCTGTCCGATTCAAGTTCTTTTTAAGCTCAATGATAAGGGGCCTCCATTTTATAGCCGAGTCCGAACGACGTGCCGCAGTGCGACAGTTTTTTTAAGCTCAATGATAGCGGAGTCCGAACGGCGTGCTGAGTCCTAACGGTGTGCCGAGTCCGAACGGCGTGCCGCAGTGGAGAAGTTTGTGGAAAAGTTTTTACATGGCTGTCATACCAAATGGTACAGTACCTCCCAAATGTCGCCAGCATTAGGAGGGGAAACCATAATGTTCTCGCCAGGATTCAAGCCCAGGCGTTCAGCGTCATAGGTGGACATGCTAACCTCTGCGTTATGTTGGCCTTCGCTACAGTTAAATCCTTATCATAGCAACGACATATCAGAGTAAGTTTTGGATGTCTGCTTATAATCTAATTTTCTGCTGGGAGAGAGATGAACTTTAGCTTGCTCGATCTGAGTACGCGGTCCCTATGTGACGGAGGGTACTTTTCATCATCCGCAGTCAGCTACCAGAAATGGTTAGCTCGGCCTCTACGGTTTAGTCCTTATTGCTGAGACGAGGAACCAGAAATAAGCTTAGATCCCTATTTGATGCTATACATCTGTTACTCTAACATTCTGATGGGAATAAATGAGTTTCAGATTGCGTGTCCCCAAACGAATTGTTGGACATTTTTTGTACATTTTCGGACCCAAATAGTATTTTGTGCGGTTTACCCCTGTTCCTTAGTGGAATGTTCATGGACAAAATTTGCAATTTGCAGCCGGTAATAAGGGGCCACCTATAGGTCCCCGACTCATTAATCACTCAAAAATGTTACTCATCATCATACTGTTAACACCTCAGCTGCTTACATTCCAAATTTCGTTAAGAATTTCTTCATACGTCCCAAAATAAGACATTTGTTTTGCCTGTGCCACTGTGCTTCATTTTGCTACTTGACTCTACATTTTCAATTAAACATCAACAAAAACACGGTGCCCCTCTTACGGTATGTTATCAAAGTAAAAAAAATACAGCAACACACACACACACACACCCATGCATAGTATTTTAAACTTTAACTACCTCTCTGTTTGTTGTTAGGTTTTGGTCAGGGGAGCTTTCAACATTTTTTTTATTTCCCTTCTTCTTGTTGTTCTTGCTCTTCTTTGCTGGCCATAAATGGAGCAAAGCAGCTACAGCAACGGTCGATTGAACCAAACTCTAAGGTTATGCTTGTCTCTTGCCCC
This sequence comes from Stomoxys calcitrans, assembly GCF_963082655.1. Taxonomy (NCBI): domain Eukaryota; kingdom Metazoa; phylum Arthropoda; class Insecta; order Diptera; family Muscidae; genus Stomoxys; species Stomoxys calcitrans. The sequence continues at coordinate 194,574,652 of NC_081553.1, forward strand.
CTTGGCCCTCTTTAGAGTTTAAGCTTTTCCATTCCACTGGAGTGGAATGGATGTTTTGACGCTTGTTTTTCTCCTCCTTTGGCTTCGTATCAGTTTACATGCAACATTTCTTTGGCAGCAGTAGGAATGCTTCTTTTTTTTTTTTGTAATAGCCTGTCTTTCTCTCCTTTGGCTTTCTTTTCAAAGATGTTTTTTTTTCGGATATACGTACGTTTTTTCGTAGTTTTTCAGCTTTTTCTTGTGATTCGCATGTGCTGCTGCTATTATTAGATACCTTTGGTGCTGTTGTTGTAATATTTTTTTGTTGGTATTTCACTTTTGCTGTCCTCTGCTGTAGGCCTTCGTCGTCTTCGTTTCCTTTTCACGAATGTAAAGGAACCTCTTTATGTCCGTGTTCGTGTGTGTGGCTGTGTGTTTGTATGTTTGCATGTTTTTGTCTGTTTGTGGGCAACACTGTTTTCGCGGGTTCAACTTCCAATTGAAGTGTTGTGCTTCTTCAAGATTTATGACCCTAATTAAAGGCTTAAATGTGGAGAGAAGCATGTTGTGGAAGAAGTAAAAGTGGCAAACGGTTAAAGCAAATATGGTGGGCTACACTAAAGGCCTATTATAATGTGAAAAACATGTTTAGAATTAGAAATTGGGTTAAGCGACATGCTATGGCGATGGTCTATTAAGTTTGGTAAAATGTTATATATATATAGGAGAATAAGATGACTTTTTTGTGAGGAGTGGGGGCATATAAATCTAGCCATTCCGATTGTAGGCACTATCCTCGAGTACTACAGTAGGCTACTAGAAGTTGTGCTGCAAACAGACAGACACCATCAATGATGAAAAAGTTTCTCTGGAAACTCATATTTGAATGTCGAAACATTGGAAAATAAAAATGAATAAAAAAAAAATAAAATAAAATAAAATAAAAGAAAATAAAGTAGAATTAAATAAAAAAAAAATAAAATAAAATAAAATAAAATAAAATAAAATAAAATAAAATAAAATAAAATGAAATAAAATAAAATAAAATAAAATAAAATAAAATAAAATAAAATAAAATAAAATAAAATAAAATAAAATAAAATAAAATAAAATAAAATAAAATAAAATAAAATAAAATAAAATAAAATGAAATAAAATAAAATAAAATAAAATAAAATAAAATAAAATAAAATAAAAAAATAAAATAAAATAAAATAAAATAAAATAAAATAAAATAAAATAAAATAAAACAAAATGAAATGAAATGAAATGAAATAAAATAAAATAAATTAAAAAATTAAAGCTTATAGGAACCGAACAAGGATTATTGAGAGTCCGGTTTACATGGGAACTATTGAGGCTTCCAGACTTCCAAGAAGTCAAATCAAATGTTGAAACTCATAACAGAACACTATATGCAAAATTTGAGTTAAATCGAATGAAAATTGAGGCTTCCTCAAGATTTCAAATAGGGAGATCGGTTTATATGGGAGCTATATCAGGTTATAAACCTATTTAGACCGCACTCGGCACAGTGGTTGGAAGTCACAATGCAACACTTTATGCAAAATTTCAGCTAAATTAGACAAAACTTGTGGCTTCCATGGGCACAAGATTTCAAATCGGGAGATCGGTTTATAAGGGAGCTATATAAGGTTATGGACCGATTTGAACCGTACTTGGCACAGTTGTTGGAAGTCATAACAGAACTCTATGTGCGAAATTACAGCCACATCGGATTGTGGCTTCCATGGGCTCAAGAAGTCAAATCAGGAGATCGCTTTATATGGGAGCTATATCAAAATTTTGACTGATTTGGACCGTACTCGGCATAATTGTTGGAAGTCATAACAGAACACTAGTTGAGAAATTTCAGCCAAATCGGAGAAAAATTGTGGCTTCCATGGGCTCAAGAAGTCAAATCGGAAGATTTGTTTATATGGGAGCTATACCCAAATCTGAACCGATATGGCCCAATTGCAATCCCAAACCTACATCAATCTAAAGTATCTGTGCAAAATTTCAAGCGGCATGCTCTACGCAATCGACCGCTATCGTGATTTCGATAGACGGACGGACGGATGGACGGACGGATGGACGGACGAATGGACGGACGGATGGACGGACGGATGGACGGACGGATGGACGGACGGATGGACGGACGGACGGATGGATGGACGGACGGATGGACGGACGGATGGACGGACGGATGGACGGACGGACAGACGGACAGACGAACTGACGGATGGACGGATTGATGGGCGGATGGACAGACGAACGGACTAATGGGCCGCTGAAATTTTTTTCTGATGGTCCCGCCAGGATTCGAACGCAGGCGTTCTGCGAACCGAATCCAAACCCAAGCATGCAACGTCATAGGCGGACATGCTAACCTATGCGCTGCATTGGCCTCCACTCTATTAATGAGCAGCGGGAATATAGCTCTATATAACTATATCTCAAAGTTTCCGGAGCACTTACTAGGAATGTTGTGCATAACTGAAGATCTCATTTTTTGCCATCCCTTTTCATACCTCCTCCTTTTTTCTCTTCCAAATAACATATTGTGGCATAAATACACCAAAACAAATGTGAGTTTCTCTGGAGGCATTGCAAAATCTTATTTTCTCTTCTTTTCTTCATGTTTCCGGTTATGATAGGCAGACCACCACATTTTTCCTGCTCTAGTTTTTTTCTGCTTCAATATGTGTAGCTTTTGTGGCAAGCACCCAAAACATGGTAATATTTTTTGCCAACGATAAGATTTGCCTGCTACTAATGTTTAGTGGTGGTAACTTTTCTGAGGTCTTTAAGCAATAAGAGGAAAGTTTTATTTAAAAATAAATAAAGGCTGTGTGAATTTGGGTAGCTAGATTCATATAAGGTCTGTTTCGTGAATCGTGGCTATCAAGTTCTCGAATGAAACTAAAAAGGTATAAGTGAACATCATAGCAATGGGTACCGATCGGATACCCGAGATGACACTTGAGATCGAGTGCAAGACACTTCTGCCAGATGCACAGTCTTGGGCTGGCGGAACTCTGCTATAGTCATATGGGACATCTGATCTGTTTTCGACTGCCTGACCATAGTCATCAGAAGGATCACGTAATGCGTTAAATTGTGTGGTTTTGATGCGAAGACGTCGAGTACGTACATCCTTACGGACAGTAAATTGGCCATCAGGGCAATAACAACCAGGACGGTATGGTCACGAATAGTCTTGGAATGTAAGAAGGAGATTAACTCCTTCTCTGAAGACTAAACGATCCGCATTGTTTGGGTTCCGGGCCACAGCGGAGTAAGGGGTAATGAAAGAGCATAAGATTTGGCAAAGAAAGCCCGAGGATTGTCGTCCATAAACTTGGCTAGCCCGAAACCTTTCGGGTTGACGCAGTCCATGTTAATGGCGTGGGTGTGAAACAGCGAAACGGTCGGTAGGACGACGAGAGTCCCATGGGAAAATCCGGATCATGAGAAGACGAGGCTATTACTGGAAGGAAGTTAGAAGGAGGTCAGTATAGCTTTTGGTATCAGAACGGACTACGGACACATAAGACTATGTACCCGCTTATGGCAAATCGTTAAGACAAGTAATAGCATGTGTAGGGCATTTAGGGAGGATTATAAGACGTTAGGGCATGCAACGTTTAGCCGGCTTTCGGGACGTTCATCCGGCTTTCATCACGTTTAGCCGGTTTTCGCGGCTAAAAGACACCGGTACTTAAGTGAGGACTTGGTTCGATACCTCAATTTAAGTATTTGAGACTCTTTTTTGCTGGTCCCGCAGCGCAGAGTTTAACATGTCCGCCTATTAAGCTGAAAGCCTGGGTTCAGGTTCTGGCGAGAACATAAGAAACAAATTTCAGCGTAGGTTATCCTCTCCTTATGCTGGCAATATTTGTGTGGAACTGTTATGGCAGCCTTGTAAAAACTTCTCCCCAAAGAGGTATTGAACAGTGGCACGTCGTACAGGCTCGGCTATAAAAAGCAGGCCTTTTTCGTTAAGCTAAAACTTGAATCGGGCAGCAAATGCTAATTTTACCCATGAACATTCCACTAAGAAACAGGTGCAGTCCGATTCATGTTTACGCTCAATGATAAGGAGCCTCCTTTTTATAGCCGAGTCCGAATGGCGTGCCGCAGTGTGACACCTCTTTGGAGAGAAGTTTTACTTGGCATAGTACCTCACAAATGTTGCCAGCACTAGGAGGGGGAAAACCACCGCTGAAAATTTTTTATGATGGTCTCGCCAGGATTGGAACCAGGAGGACATCCTAACCTCTACGCTACGGTGGCCTCCACTAGGGCCACCCCCTGTTCCTTAACAGAATGTTTAGGGGAGACTCTTTAGATTTTTTTTCTGATAATAATACCATAAAAACTCCCTTTCGCCCTCTGATTGCGGTAGCTTTAACATTTTTCAATATTCTTAACCTCATGACCCAGCAAAAAATTAAAATTCAATATTTAAAACTCTGTAATCAGCTACCGAAAGGCCTAAAAACAAACTACCTTACATATCGTTGGAAGAATTTCGAAATTTTCAATAGTTTTCCAGCCACATAAGCTTCTTAGCAACTTCTGCTTCTTCTTCTTCTTCTTCTTACATTGGTGTAAATTTTTCATGGTCTTGTTCTCACTGTTGTGACACCAAAACTTTGCTAACTAACCAGTGATAGCAGCAGATGTGTTCTCCCCCCTCCCACCGCCCATTCACTGTGCGAGTGTGTGGCTGTGCGTGTATGTGCTTGCATTTGTGTCCATGTTTGTGTTGGCAATTTGTATAAAACTTTGACGGTGTGCTAAAATGTGATAATAAAGTTTCCGGTTGCTTCGTTTACCACATTCGATTTTATTTGGAGAGTCAAAGTTTTGCAGCGCAGTTGAGTTTGTGCCATAAATAATTTGTAATTATGAATAATTATCGTTATTAGAAGCCACCTTATAAATTTTGTCATATTGTTAAGATTTAAAAATAGGGGGAAACAAAAACAAAAAAAAGACATCGTAAAATGTTATGGCCCAACCAACCATTAATATTTAGAGTGTTCAGGTGATCATGGCTATAAACAACCAGAACAAGGGGAGATGTAATCATTAAAAAAGGTATAAAAGGGATTCTTTTTCAAACCAACTTGTTATGAACATCTTTACAAGGTGATGGGAATTATAAACGTAAAATGTTTAATTTTTGGTTCATATATAACCTCGAAATCTCGATCTAAAATACCTCTCCCCTTCCAGTAGTTATGTGACTTATGTCGATCTATTACGCTGAAAATCTGAGTTTAAATTCTAGTGCCAACATAAGCAAGAATTTTCAGCGTTATTAATGCCCTCACTTATGCTGGGGTCATTCGGGAGACCTTTAGCCTTGTAGTTCTTGTCTGCGAAAAGGACAATGTTTTTATACCCTCCACCATAGGATGAGGGTATATTAATTTCGTCAATCTGTTTGTGACACCTCGACATATGCGTCTGAGACCCCATAAAGTATATATCCGTTCGTCTGTCCGTCCGTCTGCCCGTCCGTCTGCCCGTCCGTCTGTCCTTCCGTCCGTCCGTCCGTCTGTCCGTCCATCTGTCAGTCCGTCCGTCCGTCCGTCTGTTCGTCTGTTCGTCGAAAGCACGCTAACTTTCGAAGGAGTAAAGCTAGCCTCTTGAAATTTTGCACAAATACTTTTTATTAGTGTAGGTCAGTTGGGACTGTAAGTGCGCCAAATCGGTCCATGTTTTGATAAAGCTGCCATATAAACCGATCTTGGGTCTTGATTTCTTGAGCCTCAAGAGGGCGCAATTCTCTTTCGATTTGAATGAAATTTTGCACGTGGTGTTCTGGTATCTCTTCTAACAACTGCGCCAAGTATGGTTCAAGTCGGTTCATGTTTTGGAATATCCGCCATATACACCGATGTAGTATCTTGACTTCTTGAGCCTCTAGAGGGCGCAATTCTCATCCTATCTGACTGCACGTGGTGTTTTGGTATCACTTCCACTTCGACAGTCACTTCGACAGTCACCGCCCTGAGCCGCACGGGGAGATAGAATACTGTCAAGTTTTTCTTCTGGGCATGGTTGCGGTGGGCAGACTGAGGAGGGTTTCAGGAGACATTGGGACTATACTGCGACACACAAGGCCTTGAGCACCGCCATACTGTCCACATTAATAGTGAGTTTCGAGGCCGGTATGCCCCTTACCAGAATTTGTCTTGCGGCCACTGCAATGGCACAGACCTCTGCCTGAAACACCGTACACTCGTCCGGCAGTCTCAGAGACATATCGATGTTGAGTGCATCAAAGTAGACACCCATTCCAGTCCCTGACTCCATCTTGGAGCCATCTGTGTAGATCGAGGTCTCATCCTCCTCAAGTAAACCATGCGCCCCACATTCGTCCCTCTCAGGAAAACGAATCGCGAATACCCTCACTCCAGTCGGCACTGGTGCCTGGTAGTTGGAGATCCTCCTCAGTCTATCCTCCGCATCCATAAAACCCATTATCGAACTGTGGCTGCAACCATCCTCTTTCACCATGCCGAGATCCCTCAGCCTAAGCGTGATCATGGCGGCGCAGTTCCAAATATAGGCCCCATTGGGCTGCATATCCAGCATCGCCTTTAGGCATAACTGCGGTGTGGATCTCAGTTCCCCTGTGATCCCGACGCAGGCCAATCTCTGGGCCTTCTCGAACTCCTTCGTACTTCGCCCCCTTCAACAGCCGCAGGGTGACCCCGTCCATGGACGGGAGTCTGAACTCCGGTATATTTTTATCTACGCGTATAGAGCACCAGCTCCGTCTTCCCTGGGTTGATCCTCAACCCATTTCTGGTAGCCCATCACGACAACCTCCTCAGTGACCCTTCCGTGATCTCGCTGATCGTCGACAGAAACTTGCCTCGGTGCAGCAGCAGGACGTCGTCTGCATAAACGATAATCCTCGTGCCGTCCGCACCGAAATCCATCAGGATTTCAATTCTCACGAAGTTCCATGGAATCGGTGAGAACACCCCTCCTTGAGGCATTCCTCTGGTCAACCACCTTCTGACCACACTATCTCCCAGTCTCTCATTAATGATACTGCCATAAAGCATATTATTTGTCCATTGGGAGATTAAAATTCATACTTCTAAGTCTTCTGAGTCTTGGTCCTCAATTCATTTCCGGTAGCCCATCGCGACAACCTCCTCAGTGACCCTTCCATGATCTCGCTGATCGTCGACAAAAACTTGCCTCGGACCAGCAGCACGACGTCGTCTGCATAAGCAATAATCCTCGCGCTGTCCGCACCGAAATCCATCAGGATTTCATTAATCATGAGATTCCATAGAATCGGTGAGAACACTCCTCCTTGAGGCGTTCCTCTGGTCAACCACCTTCTGACCACACTATCTCCCAGTCTCTCATTAATGATACTGCCATAAAACATATTATTTGTCCATTGGGAGATTAAAAATTCAAACTTCTAAGTCTAGCCCAGTCGTGAGCCATCTTCTGCCAGGATCCCTCTTCAGTCGGGTTGTTATGATGGCGTGCCCTCTGCCTCCTTATCCCTAATTTTATGCCATAGGACTCACAAATTGTCCCACTGCTCATAGGCATATGACTTATCAAGTCCCTAAGGAACCAGTCCACCCTATACTGAGCTTAGCATTGCAACCGTGTATCGGTCACCACATTATCAAAAGACCCTTCGATGTCAATGCCTACCGTTTACGTGTACATCCTTAAAATATTAAATAATGACCCAACACATGAGTGAATATGAGTTTTATTTTGCATCTGGTCTGCTGTGGAGTTCTTGTGGAAAATTTTAATATTATCTTAAAAAATTTCGATTTACTTTAAAGTTTTGTTGCCATTTTTAATAATCTCTAACCTAAAACATAATCCTTTAACTTTCCTTTTAATTCTAACTGAAATATTCAAAAAAAGCTTGGATGAAACTTTTTCATTCATTTCATTCATCATTGAAGCTTTATTATAAAAAGCTTTACATGGTGCACTTAACAACACTGCAATCATCATACAACAGCTGATTCACAGAGCTGTATTTCTGACATATGTCACATTGAAATGCCTTCCACAATGTCCACGACCATTCACAATAATGAACGGTTGTGACAAAGCAGACCAATAATGAAAGAAGCGCATGCACAGAATTTCAATTTCATTGTCATTCCCACGCACACATGTTACTCTCTCTCCCTCTCTCTCTCTCTCTCTTTCGGACTTTCTCATTTTAGCATAAAACCTGAGAGACACAACAATTTCTCACAGGTGTTCATTTTTGCGCGCGTTATTCAATCTCTCTAATTTTTTATCACTCTCTTGTGACACCAAGTTATAGTGAGGGGGTTCATTTTCCAGTATTGTATAGTGTTCGTCTACACATGTTTGACACACAAACACAATGACACAGTCAGAGGCACGCTATGTTGCTGAAATATTCATGTATAGTCCTACATTACGTTTAAGAAAGTTGAGGCAAAGTCAAAATGAAATCAAACTCATACACATACACACTAATGTTGATATAGATGAGTTGGTAGGTGTGTGTGTGTGTGTTGGCATTTTCACATGGACAGCAAACCAACAATTTTCATTGTCATTGGAATGGCTTACATTGAAGATTTTTGTTGTTACCCAAAAAAACAAAAAAAAAAAAAAACAAGCAAAAGAAGAGATAGTTGGAGAAGACAAAGATGAAAATGATATGAAACACAACAGCCACCCCTCCCTGCTCACCAACCTACATAAGGAAAAGTGAGAAATCTAAGAAAAGCAAAAATTCAAAATTTCTTTCTCAAAATCATTTTAAATCGTTTGCCTTGTTTTGTTTCTAATCTTTTGCCTATATCTCCCCCCTCCCCCCTTCTCTAACTTTCAATGGTTAATAATAACAATTCATTAAAATGTTCCCTCTTATGGACCATATGGACCCTAAGCATTATTAACTATTGCCTACTGGCATCTTGATGCTTCCATGTGTTTGTATGTGTGTACAGCAGTCATCCTAATCGCTTTCATGTCCTTTGGGGCCAAAGTACCTCGACAACCCCCCCTCCTAGATAGCGTGTGTTACCACCCTCCCCATTAATTGGTTCATGGGTAGTAGAACGCTTTCACTTTTCTGCTTTACTTTCACTTTCTTACACTTCGTGTTATTTTTGTTTTTTGTGTTCATTTATTTTATTTTACCTTCATTTATGTCATTGTTGTTGTTGTTGTTTCGTTTTTCTTTTTTTTTTGGTTTTATTGCTTCAAACATCTCATGGTGTTGGAAGGCATAGATGGTTGAAGTGAATCAGTGCTCTAGGAGAATATTTTCACATGAAAAGCCATGCTTCGCTCTCATTTTCATTTGAAGTTGCACACAGTTGCCAGATTGGAAAAAATCTCAAACAAACATTTTTATAAAAGAGACGTTATAAAGTTGAGAAGAAAATTTAGTTTTAAATATTTTTTTTAAATTTAAAACAAAAGTGAAAGACAAACATTTTGACTTTAGAATACCTTCCAAAAAGGTTGTTTTGGGGGTGTAGTGGCCACCTCGTCTTAAGCTCCTACTATTGGTATTAGACTCATACTCCGCTTCCGATTGTGATAACAAAACTTGAGTGACGAGTGACGAGGTAGCCGCTCCACCCCTGAAACAATCCCTTTGGCAAGTATATAAATCCCATTTTATCATCATCGGTCTATGTTTCCGCTAGAAGGGTGTTTTCCTAGGGCGTTCCCCGGCTTTCAAAACCATACAAATAAAAATTCTCTTATTTCGATTCGCATGGTTACAATAGAGACAAACGTCTATGATGGTGGAAACAATCCCAGTCCCAATTGGAATTGAGCTAGAAATGCCCTGGTCTACCGTGGCAGGTTAAATGCATTGTTGGTTGTTGTTGTTGTAACCACCTTTTCATGTGGAGGTGGCGAGGATCAAGCTCATGTAGGTTTCTGTCCAAAGGACCCATCGTTGGTAGCTAATCTTAATGGGACTAAGACCCTAAATTGGAAGATAGCTCTATATGGCAGTTATATATAAATATTGTCACCGTAGCGCAGAGTTTAGCATGTCCGCCTATGACGCTGAACGCCTGGGTTCGAATCGTGGCGAGACCATCAGAAAAAATTTTCATCGGTGATTTTCCCCTCCTAATGCTGGCAACATTTGTGAGGTACTATGCCATGTCGAACTTCTTTCCAAAGAGGTGTCGCACTGCGGCACGCCGTTCGGACTCGGCTATTAACAGGAGACCCCTTATCATTGAGCTTAAAACTTGAATCGCTCTGTTCCTGAGAGGAATGTTCATGGGCAAAATTTCATCTTCATTTCATCTGGACCATATGCTGGTTGGAAGACGGGAGGCTTAAGGCGAAATTGGGTTATAAATGGAGCTTTTATGGGCTTAAGACCCTTAATTGGCAAATCGGTCTATATGGCAGCTATATCTACATAAAGAGCAGTCTGTACCATATTCAAGTGGGATATCGGGAGGCTTTAATCAGCTCACTATTTCAAATTTCAGCGAAATCGGATACTAATAATGGGTTTCATGGGCTTAAGACCCTAAATCAGCAAATCGGTCTATATGACAGCTATATGTAAATATGGACAAATGTGGGCCAAATTCGGTTTAAATATCGGGGCCCCTAGTACAACTTCCTGTTTAAAATTTTAGCGAAATCGAGCAAAAAATTCAGCTTTTACGGGCAAAAGGTCCTTAATCACTTGATCGGTCTATATAGCAGCTATATGTAAATACAATTCGATCTGGACCATATGCTGGTCGGATGACGGGAAGCTTAACGCAAGTCACTGTGTCAAATTCCAGCGAAATTGGGTAATAAATGCAGCTTGTATGGGCTCAAGACCCTTAATCGGCTTTTACGGGCTTAAGACCCTAAAACGCCAAATCGGTCTATATGGCAGCCACATCCAAATATAGTCCGGTTGTGCCCATTCAAAAACTAAACCTGCGTATAGAAGAAATACGAGTCGGTGGAAAATTTTTACTCAATATCTGCATTTTTAAAGACTATAGCGTGAATACAAATGACGTAAATACGGACGGACACACGGACATCGTTAGATAGTCCTTAAATTTTGTGACGATCGGAAATATATATATATACTTTGTAGCGTGGGAACGAGGTATTCTTGTGGGTTTCAAAGGGAATGACTGAATGAATATATCCCCTATTCTATGGTGGTAGGTATAACAAGTATACCCTTGTATACCCTCTACCATGGATCGCATTTGTTCTAGTTCTATGAGCGGTATCTCTTTTTATGTAAACAAAGAATATTCAATAAGAACTGTTATGCTATTGGAGTTATATCAAGTTATAGTCCGATTCGGACCATAAATTAATGCTGAACATTGTATTGGGTTGCCCAAAAAGTAATTGCGGATTTTTTAAAAGAAAGTAAATGCATTTTTAATAAAACTTAGAATGAACTTTAATCAAATATACTTTTTTACACTTTTTTTCTAAAGCAAGCTAAAAGTAACAGCTGATAACTGACAGAAGAAAGAATGCAATTACAGAGTCACACGCTGTGAAAAAATTTGTCAACGCCGACTATATGAAAAATCCGCAATTACTTTTTGGGCAACCCAATAGAAGTCATTGTGTAATATTTCAGTTCATTCTGATAAGAATTGCGCCCCTGTAGGGGCTCAAGAAGCAAAATCGGAAAATCGGTTTATATGGGAGCTGTATCAAGCTATTGATCGATTCAGACCATATTAGACACGTATGTTGAATGAGAGAAGCCGTTGTACAAAATTGCTTCCAAATCGGATGAGAATTGCAACCTCTAGAGGCTCAAGAACCCAGAATCCCAGATCGGTTTATATGACAGCTATATCAGGTTGTGAACCGATTTGCGCCATACTTAGCACTGTTATTGGAAGTCATAACAAAACACCTCGTGCAAAATTTCATTCCAATCGGATAAGAATTGCGCACTCTAGAGGATCAAGAAGTCAAGACCCCAGATCGGTTTATATGGCAGCTATATCAGGTTATGAACCGATTTGAACCATACTTGGCACAGTTGTTGGAAGTCATAGCAAAACACGTCGTGCAAAATTTCATTCTGATCGGATAAGAATTGCGACCTCTAGAGGCTCAAGAAGTCAAGACCCAAGATCGGTTTATATGGCAGCTATATCAGGTTATAAACCGATTTGAACTATACTTGGCAAAGTTATTGGTTATCATAACAAAACACGTCGTGCAAAATTTCATGCCAAGCGGATAAGAATTGCGCACTCTAGAGGCTCAAGAAGTCAAGACCCAAGATCGGTATATATGGCAGCTATATCAAAACATGGACCGATATGGCCCATTTACAATCCCAACTGACCTACACTAATAAGAAGAATTTGTGCAAAATTTCAAGCAGCTAGCTTTACTCCTTCGAAAGTTAGCGTGCTTTCGACAGAAAGACGGACGGACGGACATGGCTAGATCGACTTAAAATGACATGATGATCAAGAATATATACCATATGGGGTCTCGGACGTATATTTCGAGGTGTTACAAGCAGAATGACGAAATTAGTATACCCTTTTCCTATGGTGGAGGGTATGAAAATTAATTTGCGAATTTCTTTATCTCGAACACAAAACTTTGTTTTTTGTATGATTCCAAACACTTCGGATGTTTTATTAACAATTTCCATACCATTCACACATTATGCCAGTGAAGATCTATTTCCCTAATCGAACTAAAATTCTGCGACAACCCTTTTTGGATATTTTTTTTTTTGAAATTTTGTTTAACAAATAATGTTATGGAAACCTATTTTTTCAAGATCTGGCAACACTACACTTTCGCTTGCCAGAGAACTTTAACTGTCATTTGTGCTTCAACGAATTTGTGTGTTATTGTGACCATGTGAGTGGGTATGTGTGTGTGTGCTTCGTGCTAGCCTGCCTGCTTGGTATGTCAGTGCCAACTGTGAGTGAGCAGCGGAAACAGCAGCTGCTGCTGCAGCAGCAGAGCATGTGTGTGTGTGTGGTGGCACACTAGTGAACATTATATTGGAAATTTAAAATGAAAAAAAGTTCCATTGAGCTCTTGCTCTGCATTCGCTCGCTAGCCTGCCTGCCTAGCTATGTGTGTGTGAGTGTATGTGAGTGTTTGGTTATCTCAAAGTGTACGTTTGGAAATATGTAAGCATTTCACTGTGTGCTCGTATGTGTGAGTGGCTTTTTTTTGGTTTTGTATGAAATCGAAGCAGTCTAAATTAGTTTTCGATGAACTTGCAAAGAGCGTATAAACATTTTACGGTTTATTTACTTTTAAGACAAAAATAAAACAGCCAAACATTACACAAAAAAAAAAGAAACATGGAAATATAAGAAAAAATCATATATATTTTGTTAAAAATACATTTTTTTTGGAAAACCACATAAATATATAAAGAAAGCCAAGAGCATAAAATATTACCCAAAAAATATATAAGAAAAAAAATTTAAGAGAGAATTTCTGTGAAGGTGGAAAAAGTGTTAAGCAAATGCCAAAAACCAAAGTGAAAATGGTGAAATAAGAAGCTAAGGAATTTGTCAGTGACAATTTTTTTTATAGATTTTGTTATTTAATTGAAAAATCCTTAGAATTGTAGTATAAAAAAAAAGAAACGTTTTCTTTTTTTTCTTCCTTGATTAAAGTGAATAATGATGGAGGGCTTTCGAGTTTTCGCCTCCAACTAACCTTGATTCACTGAAAGAGCTGAACGAGAAAAAAAATACTACAAAAACGTAAAAATTTTTTTTACAACCAAATAACCTTCAAATTAAATGTAAAACCTAATGGCAAAATTTCAAGCAAGCAATTAAAGAAAAATAAAAAAGGTGCAACAGCAAAACAAACGAAGCAAGAAAGTATGTGTCTATTTTTAACAAAAAAGCTATTAAATATGTAAAGCCATGATTTGTCTAAGAAAAAAATTTCTTTTTTTTTTTTGGAAAAGTCTATAATCTGAGTGCATGAGTTGGTGCTTTGTCAACGCCATATGTTATTTTCAACCAATAGATGGTAGAGGCATTCGAAGCATAACTGACTGGAAAAACCTGCTGAACTGCTGGTGCCTCAATTATTTCTAAGGTTTTTTGTGAAGTGATTTTTTGCATGCAAGAAACTGTCTACGGTTTTTGTTTAAACAATTTATGTTTGGGCTTTTTTCTTTGGTCTGTCTGTCATATGTTTATATTGTTTGGTTAAAAATCAATAAAAGTAAAAAAAAAAATACAAATTTTGTCCCTATATAAGGGGGGCAACAGCAACGGCAACGAGAACGTCAACAATAAGCTAAAAACAACAAGAATGGATCCTCGTTTCATATACACATATATGTATACGATATGCTGCGAATAGCAAAAAAACAAAAAAAAAAAGCAAAGATGATACCAGAAAAAAAAAGCTGAAAAAAATACGAAAACACACAGCCTATAAGTGTTAAAGTATATGTTGTGTAGTGCATGTATACAAATACAAAAAAAGAGAGTGTCTGTGTGTGTGTGGGGGTTTTCTTACATGCGTGCCTATATAAACTTTTACAAAAGTTTTAAGTGTAACCATAAGAAGAGAGAGAGTGTGTGTGGGTGTGTGAGTGTCATCTTTAATAATAAAATTAAATCAAATAAAGAAAATTAAGAAAATAAAATGAAATAAAAGAGCTTCAAAAAGTTACAACAACAAAAAAAAAATACAAAAAGTGTCAACTTTTCCAAAAAAAATCGAAAATAAATTTAATTAAAAATAGCCCACACTAAAATGCTAAAAAAACCTTTCTTCTATAAATGCTAAGCCTTAAACCGCAATGCATTGCATTTATATGAGGAAACACGTGGGCGTATGAGTGTTGCCGACTGTCGCTTGCATGACGTATACGCAGTGGGGTTCCCTTAGTAATGTGTCATTCATTCATTCGTTTACTCATCCCATTATTAGCCACTAGCAAAGGCACTGGCTTTCGCACACACACACACACAGTCACCCACTCACTCTTTTGCCCCTTACGGATTGTTGTCTCTCACTCATTTGCAGCAGCAGCAGAATCTTCATCTTTAGCTTAACTTAAGACTTTCACAAAGTGACACAGATTTTTCCTTTATTGGCGTCGAAGATTTTAATTGAAATTTTACTTTGGCATCTTTCCTCTAGATTGGGGTTTTTTTTTGGCATTGTTTTATGCCTTACTCTGCTTGTAGTCAGTCATCCCACAGAGATTACTGTTTGGGAAACAACTGGACTTTTGTCAATGTTCTTGGAAATGAATCAAAAACATAAAATTAAGCAATGTCTATCTAGGGATTGTTAGTTGGAGCCAGTCCACTCAGTGGGAGGGCTCTTGTTAGCGAACCCCCCATTGACAAAATTACTTTAAAGGGACATTTTAAATAATGCACAAAAATTGCAGATTAGTGGATATTGAGAAAAGGAATTTAAAGGTTCTTTTTTGTTAAGGGAAAAATGGCAAAGAAATTAAAAAAAGAAAAAGTAAATGGCAATAAGGATTATCAAAAAGGGCATGTAGCCCATAATAGATATGGTTTTGGGATTTCCAAAGCTAAGCTCAGTACAAAATTTTGGAAACCAAAAATATGTAAAACAAGTAGCGAACGGCTAAAGTCCGGTTCAGCCGACTATGTTATTCCCTACACCACGAAATGCACCTACTAATTTTATAAACTGCACCACCACTGTGGTACAGGGTATTATAGATTTGTGCATTTGTTTGCAACACTAAGAAGGAGAAGAGCTAGACCCACTGATACGTATACCGATCGACTCAGCATCACTTTCTGATTCGATTTAGCCATGTCCGTCCGTCCGTCTGTGAGTCCATGTATTCTTGTAATCCAAGTGCAGGTCGTATTTGTTGTTCGATTGTCACGAAATTTTGCACATGTCACTTTTTTGCCCCAAGGACAAACGCTATTGATTTTGAAAAAAAATCAGTTCAGATTTAGATATAGCTCCCATATATATCATTCTTCCGATATGGCTTTTAAGGCTATAGAAGCCAAAATTTTCGTCCGATCATCACAAAATTTGGCTTTGGGTATTTGATTTGAGGTCTACATGTGTGTGCAAAATTTCATAAAAATCGGTTCAGCTTTAGATATAGCTCCCATATATATCTTTCATCCGATATGGCCGTTTAAGGCTGTAGAAGCCACAATTTTCGTCCGATCTTCACAAAATTTGGCATGGGGTGTTTGATTTGAGGTCTACATATGTGTGCAAAATTTCATAAAAATCGGTTCAGATTTAGATATAGCTCCCCTATATATGTTTCGCCCGATTTGCACTTAAATGGTCGTAGTAGCTTCAATTTTTAAGACTGTAGAAGGCACAATTTTCGCCCGATTTTATATGAGACATTTAAATTGACGTTCCAGTACGTGCTCAAAATTTCATTAAAATCGGTCCTAATTTAGATATAGCTCCAGTGTGTATTTTTCATCCGATATGGATTTTAAAGGCAGTAAAATCCACAATTTTGGTCACATCTCTACAATCTAGGGCTTGAGATGCTCTATTTGACGTCCCACTACGTGCCATTAAAATTAGCACAGGTTTCAATATAACTCCCATATAATCGTTTATCCGATATGGTCTTTAAAAGATGTGGA
Organism: Stomoxys calcitrans; assembly: GCF_963082655.1. Classification (NCBI taxonomy): domain Eukaryota; kingdom Metazoa; phylum Arthropoda; class Insecta; order Diptera; family Muscidae; genus Stomoxys; species Stomoxys calcitrans. The sequence goes on from NC_081553.1 coordinate 194,591,286, forward strand.
AATCCAAATCTTTTGTCCTATGGTAGGAAAATCTTACAAGGTTCTAAATTGCTATTTTAATTGGTATCTAAATTAAAGTCTGACTAGATTTCCAGATAAGTTCTACATATAATAAGTACTACATGCACTAGGTGGTGTAGGGTATTATTTAGTCGGCACCGCCCGACTTTTGCCTTTCCTTACTGGTTTTATACATAGAACCTATGTGTAAATCTAGTCAGACTTTTTATACCTTCAACCATGGGATGGGGGTATACTGATTTCGTCATTCCGTTTGTAACACCTCGAAATATTCGTCTAAGACCCCATTGGGTAAATATACTCTTGATCGTCGTAAGAATCTAATACGATCTAGCCATGTCCGTCCATCTGTCTGTCTGTCAGTCTGTCCGTCCGTACGTTTGTTGAAATCACGCCACAGTCTTTAAAAGTAGAGATATTGAGGTGAAACTTTGCTCAAATTCTTTTTTTTGCCCACTGACAGGTAAAATTCGAAAATGGCTTTATCGAACTATATCTTGATATGGCCCCCATATAGACCAATCAGCCAATTTAAGGTCTTAGGCCCATTAAAGTCACATTTATTATCCGATTTCGCTGAAATTTGGGACAGAGAGTTGTGTGGGGACCCTTGATATCATATCGATGCAGATTTGGATATAACGGGCCCATAATAGACGAATTTGGCACAGTGAGTTTCGTTTAACCTTTTGACAATCCCGTTTAATACGGTCCTGATCGGTCCAGATTTGGATAAAATTACCATATATACTGGTATGCCGATATAATGCTTTAGCCCCACTGATAGTGAACTTATTAACCGATTTCGCTGAATTATAGCACCATGAGTTATGTTAGATCCCTGAAAAATCGTTTAAAATACCATCCAGATCGGGCTATATTTGGGTATAGTTACCACATATATACCGATCTCCCAATTTAAGTTCTTGGTCCCTTAAAAATAGCGATTATTACCGAATTTCACTGAAATTTGACACAGTCAACTGTGTTAGGCTCTTCAACATCCACGTTCCATATGGCCCAGGTAGGTCTAGATTTGGATATAGCAGCCATATAGACCGATCTAGCGATTTAAAGTCGGGGATCCATAAAAGAGGCTTCTATTATCCAATTTAGCTGTAATTTAGCACAGCAAGCTATGTAAGGCTGTCTATATTTGGAGAAAATATATTCTAGGGCTTATAAAAGGTGTTGCTCTAAAAGATTTGGCTGAAATAAGGTACAATGAGTTGTATTAGACAGTTGCATATCCTTTCCGAATATGATACAAGATCGGACTATATATAAATATAGCTGCCAAATAGAACAATATTCTGTTTAACCTATTTGAACAGGGAATTATATTAGACTCCTCGACGTCCGTGCCAAGTGCGGTACGAATGGGATCATATTTCGATATAAGCGTTACGGGTTCATAAATGATGCATGATTCACCGTATTATGACGAAAGGCGGTTGTTGTTGTTGTTGTAACAGTTTGTTGCCAGGTTTGCCTTTTCATGGTATTCCAAACATAGTTGAAGGCTATGGCAATGGTGAAGGCACAAACCTAGACAACTAGAAGGAAAACCCATTTTCAGATATGGGCAAAAAAAAACAAAACCCTCTCATTCGAATCTTTGTTACTCTCATTAGTGCCATCTCTTTCTTTAGGCTCTCTTTCCTTAACCTCCACAACCCTGAGCCCGATTCGCAGCAGTTTCCACAATTTTGCCACATAAGCACATTTTTTTAGAAGCTTGATTCTGTTGAGTGTGGTCCACATTAGAACTAAGGAGACAACCCGTCGCAGTTCGAAGGGCGTAGAAGCTGACGAGACCACACTGGCGCTGCATAACTTTCCACAGACTGGCCAATTGCTATGTACGGGTCAACAAGGGTTCTTTGTCTGTTTGTTTATGTTCCATGGACCTCTGGATGGTCTTCAAATCCTCATGCCGGACTGTGCCTATGGAGCGCTCCTTTAGGTTGACATGTTGACAAGTGGATGTGTTGCCAGTGCCATCTATCATTGCCCGAATACATGAGTCAATAAAATTTCCAGCGTCTTCAACTGATATGATGATAGGCTTGTCGGTCTAAAATCCTATGTGGTTTCGTGACTACCTTTCTCTGCCTGAGGAATGGAGACCACCTTTACTTGTCTCCAGCTCAAAGCAATGTAGTTGAGGGATAGGCACATTCTATAAATGACTACTAGTCATGGGTGATTATGAGGATGCTCTACGCGCTCTGTAGCATCCTTGGAAAACTGCCACCCAGCCCCGGAGATTTGTGAGCTGAAAAGGAGACCTTATCTGGGCTAAATATTTGCCGTTCTCCATGTTTTTCTAAACCTCAAGTGATGTATTTAGCACTACATTGGCCTCATCCGTACAATCCGGGAAGAGTGTTGAGGGGATAATGTCAAGAGATTCGGCAGAGACTTCATCCCTCTTTATAGAGTTAGAATGACCTTTTGTCGTTATTCTATTCAGTCTGGCCGTGTCCTTGGTATTTTTTAGCGATCCACAGAATTCCATACTGGACTGACTGTTTGCTCTAGTTATGGCTTTCGTGTGCTTCTTAAGCGTATCCTTGTATGGCTGTCAGGATTCGCTTGGACAACTTGCATTGAAAGCTTTCTGTGAATTTTATCGTAGCTTTACTAAATCGGATGGCCACCATGAAGGTATTTTCTTTTCGAAAGTGTCTGTGGGCATGATACTTTAAAAAAAATGGTCATTCTATGCCTTTTCTATATTCGCCGCGAAATGTCCAAGATACGGAATGCTGAAGAGTTTTTCTTTTTTAAACCCGGTTGAACCTTCCTCAGAGCGTCTTCATAGAAGTTATCAATGCCTTTTCGAAGAGATTGGCATTGCCCTTTCGAATATGCCGAACAGTGTCCAATTAAGGTCCGAGTATGACTTCTTAAGGGTTACCCTTCAGTCATCGATCTCAATTTGTCGTCTGTCCAATACCAAGGTGAGATCAATGATCTTCTCCGAGCTTGGAAAACATAAGAGGGGTTAGTACCTCTGTTGCATATCCTAAGATTCTTAGTATGCATGTATGAACAAACCGCACAAAGTTTATCCCAACCGGATAAGGATTGTACCGGATAAAGAAGATTACCAAGATATGAGGTTATTGGTCGAAGTTTTAACCAAATTAGAAGAAAATTGTATTTTGTAGGCTACCAAGAAGTCACATAGGGAGATTGGTTTACATGGGGGCTACATAAAGTTTACTGGGCTATACCGATCATACATGACATGAATATGAAAACTCATAACAGAACACCATGCTGAAAGTTTCAGCCAAATCGGGTTTTAATTTCGCCCAAAAGTGAATCAAGATGCCAAACCGGGTTATTGGTTTATATGAAATCAGTGGTTTTACTGACTTCGACTTACCTTATATATTTTAAAGGTCACCACATGCAAAATTTCGGTCAACTTGGAGCAAGAACTTAGCCTGTATGTGCTAAAAATTGATGTAAGACAAGGCGAAATCTGTGGCTGGTATATGGACAAACATTTACATATAAATAGTTAATTTACCACAGTAAGTGGCTATATAATGGTTTTTTTCCTGGGACAATTGACTATAGAAGAAATCACCTAATCTCAAGGCTATTGGCAACATTCATATGTTTTGTGAGAAAAAAAAATCATATAATTTCAATAACAACAGGCAAACAAAAACCATGAAATAAAAATAGAAAAAATATAAAACATAACTGCAATGCAACTACAACAAAATAATGCACTACATAGTAGTAAAACATTTGAAATTTTATAACTAGAAATTTGTGTTAGTTTTTTTTTTTACAACAAAAATCTAAAAATAAATGGCAACGCCCGCAACAAAAAAGCAGCTAAACTAAATTCGCTGAATAGCCGTAACGTCAAATTTCCTAAAAACATCTGTAAATCAAACAACGTTGGATTAAGAGCAAACCAAAGTAAAAAAAGGTATGTCTAACAATCGTTGACAATAACAACAACTCTTCCCCCAAAATATTAGCAAAAAAAGCAATGCAAACAAACAATAACACCATCAAACAAATGAACAAAAACACAAAATCAATGAAATGCCAAGTACACAAAATGTATCTCAATATATATATATAGTGTAGGTGCATCTACATGTTCACATAGATACAATTACATACCATTGTAGGGATGTGTATATGTATGCAAGTGTATGTCTGTAACTGCTATTCTTATCGAAACAAGAAATTATGTATGCATTTATTTCTTTGTTTTAATGCCAAATTTATTCACTTGTGAAACAAAGACAGAATTTGTTGCAAAGGAGAGCAGACTTTGGCTCAAAGCATGTATAAAATAACCGCGATAGATGGTTCACTGTGATAACTAGGATCATCAGGGTCAAAAATCAAATAAAAAGAATTTAACAGAAAAGCAAGTTTTCGATAAAATAACTAATTTTTAAACAATGTTTAGCAAAATTATAATTCCAATGCGAACTTTGAATGAAAATTCCAAGTTTCGATCAAAGAATCCAAATCTCCGAATAAAACCAAAATTTTCTCTGATAATTCAAACTTTCGATTAAAATTATAGTTTTCCATGAATCCCCTAATTTTTGATTAACAAAAAGTTTAAATTTTCTACTAATCTTCAAATCTTCTATCTAAAATTTTCGATAAAATTTAGATTTTCGATAAAATTTTAAAAATTGAATAAAATTTAAATTTTCCCTAAAATTTAAATTTCCAACAAAAATTAAATTATCTATACAATTAAAATTTTCGATAGAATTGTAATGTTCGATAAAATTAAAAATTTTGATAAAATTCAAATTTTCGATAAAACTTTAATTTTCGATAAAATTTTAAGAAATAAAAATTCAATAAAATTAAAATTTTCGATAACATAAACATTTTCGATAAAACTAAAATTTTCGATAAAATTAAAATTTCCGATCATATTAAATTGTTCGATAAAACTAACATTTTCGATAATATTAAAATATTCGATAATATTAAAATATTCGATAATATTAAAATATTCGATAATATAAAAATATTCGATAATATAAAAATATTCGATAAAATTTAAATTTTCGATAAAATAAAATTTTTGATGAAATTAAAATTTTTGATAAAATTTTTGATGAAATTAAAATTTTCGATAAAATTTAAATTTCTGATATCATTTAAAATTTTGATGACATTTAAATTTTTGATAAAATTTATATGTTCGGTAAATTTTAAATTTTCGATAAAATTTACATATTCGATAGTTTTAATTTTCGATCAAATTTAATTTTTGATAAAATTTCAATTTTCGATAAAATTTAAATTTTCGATTAAACTTAAATTTTCGATAAAATTTAAATTTTCGATAAAATTTAAATTTTCGATAAAATTTTATTTTCAATAAAATTTATTTATTCGATTAAATTTAAATTTTCGATATAAATTTAAATTTCGATAAAAATGGAAATTTTCGATAAAAACTAATATCGAAAAACAAATTTGAATAGACTTAAAATAAAATTTTCGATAAAAAACTAAAACAAACAAAACAAACTCAAATTGTTTATAACAATTTAAATCTTTGATTATTTGAATATCCAATGAAAATTTAAAGGACATATATAAAAAACCAAATTTACGAGGAAGTTAAAATTTTCGAAGACATTATAAAAATTTTTTATGAATATTAAAATTTTCGTTAAAAATTCACGTCTTAGATACAAATTCAAATTTCTGCAAAAATTACAGTTTCTCTAGAAAATTTAAAATTTCGGTAGTACACGTTTTATGCTACAACATTCGAATGTTTATCGATAGTAATCAACATTTTTAATAAAAATTCAATTTAGCCAGAGAAACTAAAATTTTTAATTACAGTTCAATATTTAAAAAAATTTTTAAGTAAAAATTTAAATATTTCTTGAAGTTCGAAATGAGCAAAAGAATCTTAAAATCCCATAAAAATTAATAAAGCCAAGTTGCATTTTATAGCAAAATTTAGTTCTCTGTAAAAAAAATCGATATAAATTTAAGTTTTCGATAAAAATTTTCAATTTTCGATTCAATTGTAAATTTTTGGTATAATGTATATTTTCGATAAAAATGTAAGTTTTCGATTAAAAATTTAATATTCCATATAACCTAAATTTTCGATAAAAATTTCACTTTTCAAGAAAATTTTAATTTTTGATAAAAAATACAATTTCCGATGAAAAATGTTATTTTCGATAAAAATTTTGATTTCCGATAAAAATTGTAATTTTCGATAAAAACTTTAATTTTCGATAAAAATTTTAATTTTCGATATAAATTTTAGTTTTCTATAATAAATGTTAAATTTCGATACATTAAATTCTTTATCGAAATTTTTAGCGACAATTAAAATTTTTTATCGAAAATTATAAGTTTGTTCGAAAATTACAATTATTTATATCGAAAATTTAATTTTTAGCGATAGTTAATATTGTTATCGAAAATCGAAATTTTAATCGATACCTAGAATTTTTATTGGTAATGAAAATGTTTGGCTATAATTAAATTTTTTATCGAAAATTTCAACTTTAATCGAAAATTAACATTATAGATATCCAAAATTTAAATTTTTAGCGATAGTTAAAACTTTTATCGAAAATCACAATATCTATCGACAGTTAAAGTATTTATCGGTTATAAATTTTTTTTGCAAAAGTTAAAGTATTTATCGAAAATTAAAATTTTGTTCGAAAATTTAAAATTATCTAAAGATTTTATCGAAAACCAAAATTTAGTTCGAATTACAACAATTGCAATTTTAATCGAATATATTTTTAGCACATTTTTTTATTTTTATAGATAAAAACTTCTCCCCATAGAGGTGTCGCACTGCGTCATGCCGTTCGCACTCGGCTATTTAAAGGAGGTCCCTTATCGTTGAGCTTAATTTTGAATTGGGCTGCACTCATCGATAAGGGAGAAGTTTTCCCCTGATCCTTAATGGAATGTTCAGGGGCAAATTTGCACTTGCATTTATATTTTTATCGAAATATTTAATTTTTCATCGAATATTTAAATTTTATCGAAAATTTCTTATATATCGGTGTATCGAAAATTTACATATTTATCGAAAACTACATTTTTTATAGGAAATTTAAAATTTTCATCAAAAAATTTATATATTATCGAAAACTTGAATTTTCTTCTCTACTGCCTTTCTGCCCTTTTCATATATTTATTGGCATTGCAAATTTTACACAATATCACGGTTCCATTGAAAGTCTTTCTTTTTTTGTTTTCATTTGTGCTTATAAATGATTTGTAAATATTCCAACATACTCTGTGGTGTGGCTGGATTCAGTTAAAGAGCAAGGCAAATGGAGACAAGCGAATAAAACAGAAAGAAGTGCATAGAAAACAAATGCTAAATGGCAAATAAAAAGTCAATTGTTATTGAGTAATGGAGCAAGAAAATACAAACATACTAGCATATCGCTCATACACATATGCATCCCTACATATTACCCTACACACATACACAAATGAAAATATGTACATATGTATGTACAACGTAATGTATATATAGAAACCACCTATAATTCGTATTTGCACACGATATGCTGACAAAATGACAGTGACGAACGAACCTTGCGAACCGCTGCTGAATCGTATGGAAATGCCTGCCTCTCTGCTGTGCTGTGCTGTGCTGTGCTGTAATGTGCTATGCTGTTGTGCCGTCTCTGTATACTGTGTGTGCGTGCGCGTGTGTTCGTTTTTTTTTTTTTTTGTCCTAATCAAACTCAAAATGCTCACTTACAACAATGTGTGTATGTAACTGTGAATGTCCTTACACTCGTCATCGTTGCGTCGACTTCGTCTTCGCTGTATAGATATGTTCTTTATTTGTTTGTTTGTTTATATTTAAAAATACCCAAGCCCATCGCTGTGAGTGCGTGTTTGATAAACGTGTGTGTGTGTGTGTGTGAATGTGTTCATCTTAATAATCGAGTATGTTGGTGGTGTCAGTGTTGCCATAAGCAAAGAATTTGCCTATAAGAAAGTTGGATTATTTAATAAAAAGTTATGGAAAGAAATTTGCGTTAAATAGAGTTGTTATATGAATCAGAATTGTTTTTCGTTTATAGGCAAGTAAGGTGCAAGAAGCTATTTCGGAATAGGTTAGGTTGGGTTGAAAATAGGGTAAATATACTAATCCGCCCATGCCACTATAAGCCAGTAATCGGTGTATGTCCATAGTGGTATGGGGCGGATTAAAAACCGCCCCTGGTTTTAACATTACCTAACCTAGTCCGATATAGCCCATCTTAGAACCTAATCTGCCTATGACCGCACATATGGACCGATTTGGCTGCTGAAGAGCAAAGAAGTTTTAATGAAAGTTTTAAACTGAGGAACTGTACTTCTAAGGGCAAAGGATTGTTTGATGAAATTTGAAATGATGAGATGTATTTCTATTTTTCATCTGATTTCGGTGCAATTTGTCTCGAACCGGGCCGCACCTTCTTGCTCCTTTCACTTTATATGGAACAAAATTATCCAAGAAATAACTATTTTCGACAATTAAAAAGGCGATGATGTGGTCCACCAGACACTTGACCCTAAATATTCGGCAAATATTCGATTTAGTGGACTTTTGGGGAGTGGGGTGGTCTCTCAAACACTTAGCCTTGAAAATATATCAACATCGTGATCTATGCTCATATATCTTTTATTTGAACACCATATTGCCATTGGCCTCGAAATTGCATATCAAATTCGTTTTCGAATCTCATATACCTTTCATTTAAACCCCTTATTGCAAAAGTCAGCAAATATGTCCGATTTTTTGGAATGGGCCCTAAAAACTATCAATATCGAGCTCCACTGTCTTGAGGAGCCAATTGTCTTGGTAAGCACATACGTCCTATTAGGGGGTTGTTATGGCGGTGGGACGTGCCCTAGACGTCTACTCCCAAATACCGTTCATTTGAGCGCTATATTTTCATATTCGGCAAACATGACCGGTTTGGGAGTGTTTTGGGAGATGGGGCGGCCACTCAGCTACTTCACTTTGAGCCTCATATTGGAATGGTCAGCAAATTTTTCCTATTTGGGTGGTGTTATGTGGGTGGGGTGGCCCCATACACTTTTTCCCGCATATTGATAACAGTTTCGTGTTTTTTACTCCCAAAGACCTTTCATTTGACCCCCATATTGCTATGGCCTAAAATTTGTCCTCCTTGGGGGATGTTTTGAGGGAGGGGCTGGCCCTCAACACTTGGTCCCACATTTGGATATCGGATTCGTATTCTATTATAACTTTTGTTTAAGCCCCATATTACTATGGTCAGTAAATAAGTCCAGTTTGGGGGGTGTCTTGAGACCAGAAACTTGGTCCCACATTTGGGTATCAGACTCGTATTTTACTCGCAAATACCATTCATTTGAGTCGGGGTGTTTGGGGGTTTGTGTAGTCCCCCAAACACTTGGTTATACCTTTTGTTTAAGCCCTATATTACCATGGTCAGTAAATAAGTCCAGTTTGGGGGGTGTCTTGGGACCAGAAACTTGGTCCCACATTTGGGTATCAGATTTGTATTCTACTCGTAAATGCCATTCATTTAAGTCGGGGTGTTTTGGGGCGGTTGGTGGTCCCCCCAACACTTGGCCCCACATTTGAGTATCAGATTCGTGTTCTACTTGCAAATACCTTTCATTTGAGTCCCATATTGTCGTGATTGGTCTACAAATATATTTGGTGGGTTTTGGATGTGGGACGTCCCTCCTAGGTACCCCATCCAAAGTTTGGATATCAAATTTTTATTTTTAGATAACTATCAGAGAGCATAAAAAATTTCGTTCTAATCGCACCACCCATCAAAGAGATCTGACGTTTCTAAAAATTAGGGTAGGGGAAGGTCCGCCCCCCTTCAGATATCAAACAATGTAGTACCCTATTTTCACCATGGGATCATTATGCGCCATATTTGAGTATTTTAAGAAAATCGGTTCAGCCGTTTTCGCTTAAATCGCACTACCCATCAACTAGATCTGGCGTTTCTGAAAATTAGGGTACGGGGGAGAGTCCACTCCCCCTTCAGATATCAAAAAATGTAGTACCCTATTTTCACTATGGGATTATTATGCACCATATGGGAATATTTCAAGAAAATCGGTTCAGCCGCTTTTTAGCCTATAAGGAACACACAAACACAAAGCTGTAAAAGTGGTGGTGTATGCTAATGTGGTGGCAACTGAGGTTAGGGGAAAGTTTCGGAACACTCTAAGAGATATTCTTTAGGAAGCTCTACGTGCAACAGCATAGTGGGCTAACGTAAGTAGTCTAGGTATAAATCAGTGCAAGACAGAAGTAGTCCTTGTAAGCAGGAGATACTAGTTGCCTACCATGGAACCTGTCTCCTTGCGAGGAGAGAATGTTCCGTTTACAGAAAGCGCATATCGCATATCATATCGAAAAGGTTATCCTACCACAAGCGGAGATCCTTACAATTAAGGAAGTGGTGGAATGGCTAAGAAATACTATCATAACGACGATTGGCATAAATATCTTCTCAGACAGTCTGGCAGCCATTAAATCCCTAGAGAATGTTTTCTCAGAACACAAAAACCGCCCTCGACTGTCGCAGATCTGTCAACGAGATGGCTGAAAAGTTAAAAATTCACCTACTCTGGGTACCGGGCCACAGAGATATTCCAGGGAATTGTAAAGCTGACGAGCATGCGAGACTATGAACTACCCTACACTTACCAGGGATACTGGAATCTGTGGGTATGCCGCTAGCGACATGTAAGCTAAGTTTTCAGGATCAGGCCCTAAGGACAACGAATGATAGATGGTCACAAAAAAGGGGGCTGTGAGCATTCCAAGACTATGTTGCTTAATCTAAAACTCTAAAAACTATAAAGTAACCATTTTAGAGGTTACTTTGTAGTCTTTACTTTACAGTCTTTTGAAGAGGTCCACAGCTTTGCTATCATTGGCTAGAACAGATGTCTCGGTCATTGTGTCCGTTATGACAGGTCATTGTTTAATCGGAAAACATGCTGACTGACTGGAGGTTGCCAGCAACGACTTTTGCAGAAGCTGTGAGGACATCGAAGAAGAAGAGACTATAGACCTCCTTCTGTGTGTGTGTCTCGCACTGGCAGTCAAAAGGAGTTTCACTTTAGGTTCTAATTTCTTTGAGAATACGGATGTGAACATTCATAAGTTATTGGGCGTTTTAAAGCGATGTGGATGGTTCAATGGTAGGAACTAGAAGGCATCTTCCTTCTTCTGTTCCTGTGGTATCACAATGTAGGAAAACGTCTAAGTGAGTTTGATGGCAAACTGCCACTTAAACCTAACCTAACCTAGGAGATTTTTTGAGATTTTGTAAATAGATATTGTACTTAAATTCAAAGCCTTGAATGCTGCCACTCTATCAAAGTTTTATGGTTGGAAAATTTCCCAATCTATGATGATGGGGTTTGTTGATGATGATGATTTTTTATTCAAAAACGAAGGTTTAGGAACCTATTTTGAGCTTAATTTTTCTAAAACTGTTACCAAATAAGTTAAAATTATTTAAATTAAAATTTCTCATTAAACTCTCTGTCCATGTATAACATAAAGCTAAACACAAAATAAGAATATTGTGATAAAATTTGTTTTTTGTATACCAACACAAATAAATGTGTCTTGCTGTACGGTTACTGTTGTCAACGTAATTGTTGGCACTTAAATGTCATGTCATGCCATTCATAGACCATAGACCAACATAAAAGACCATTATTCCTTTACTTTCGATTTTTTTTTGTTTTTTGCAGTGAAATGTATGTCACTGCCATAGCAAAGTAGCAGCAGCTAGAACACAAAACAATGACAATAACAACAATAAAATGGAGAATATAACAAAAGCATAAAACTGCGAACCTAAGGCATTCGACAATCCAATGCAAATACAAAATTCCAAACAAAACAAAACAAATTCATGACGCACTGTACAAACCTTTAAGAATGTTTGTAACTTAACAACGAGATCATAAGCATGGGCATTCGTGGCTAATCGCATCGATATGCAACGTGTTTGAGGCTTTACAATTTCACATAAAATTCCAAAAAAAAATTTAATATTGAAAATTAAAAAAGGAAAAAGCACCAAAACTCTGAGATGTTAGACTTGAACTCTGCTCCAAAATACATTAAATTTGATTTCTATATTGTCCCGATATGTCTATGTGGTAGGGTGCAATAACTTTTGAATGTGAGACAATTACTAACCTACCTAGTTGTATGTTAAATAGAGTTCGGGACACTATCCGAACTCAGAACAAATTTCCAATCGTTTTGATCTTCTGTTTTTTTTCTGCTCTTTTTCTTCAAAAAATGAATCCTGTTTGGAGGCGTTTATAATAAAATTTTGTATTTATGTTAAAATCGGTAACAAAACAATCCGTGCCAAATTTTGTGCAGATCGGTGGAAAATTGTAGCCACTACGGCCATTTAAGTGCAATTCGGGCGATACATATATATGGGAGCTATATCTTAAGCTGAACCGATTTTTATGAAATTTTGCAAATACGTTAAGATTAGTAACAAAACAATCCGTGGCAAATTTTGTGCAGATCGGTGGAAAATTGTAGCCACTACGGCCATTTAAGTGCAAATCGGGCGATACATATATACGAGAGCTATATCTAAATCTGAACCGATTTTTACCAAAATCAATAGCATTTGTCCTTGGGCCAAAAAAATGATATATGCAAACTTTCGTGATGATTGGACAACAAATACGTACTGCACTTTGATTACAAGAATTCATGGACTCACAGACGGACGAACAGTGGAGAGTATAAAAAAAATTCCGATTTAGGAACCAGTTTTTTGTCCGAAAGGGGTATTTTGGTAAAAAAAAATCGGGCACAATTTGTTTTTAGTTTGTATACCCTACACCACCACTGTGGTACAGGGGCGACCCACTGGTAAGTATACCGATCGCCTCAGAATCCCTTTCTGATTCGATTTCAGAATCCCTTTCGAATCAGAAAGTGATTCTGAGTCGATCGGTATACCTATCAGTGGGTCTTAACTGTATCACAGTGGTGGTGTAGGGTATACAAACTAAAAACAAATTGTGCCCGATTTTTTTACCAAAATCCCTAAAACACCCCTTTCGGACAAAAAACTGGTTCCTAAATCGGAATTTTTTTTTTACACTCCACTATAGGATGGGGGTATACTAATTTTGTCATTCCGTTTGTAACTCTTTGAAATATTCCACTAAGACCCCATAATGTATTCTGGTTCCGACCCATTATGGGGTCTTAGTCGAATATTTCAAGGAGTTTCAAAGAGTATGACGAAATTAGTATACCCCCATCCTATAGTGGGAAGTATAAAAAAAATTACGATTTAGGAACCAGTTTTTTGTCCGAAAGGGGTATTTTGGGGATTTTGGTAAAAAAAAATCGGGCACAATTTGTTTTTAGTTTTTCGTCGTGACATTTTAAATCGATTCAGCCATGTCTGTCCGTCCGTCTGACTTTCGAAAGCACGCTAACTTTCGAAGTAAAGCTAGCCGCTTGAAATTTTCCAGAAATACTCATATTTTTGTAGGTCGGTTGGGATTGTAAATGGGCTTTATCGGTCCATGTTATGGTATACTTGCCATATAAACCGATCTCGGGTCGTGACTTCTTGAGCCTCTAGAGGGCGCAATTTTCATCCAATTTGGCTGAAATTTTGCATGAGTCGTTTTATTATGACTTTCAACAACTGTGCTGAGTATGGTTGAGATCGGTCCATAACCTGATATAGCTGTCATATAAACCGATCTTGGGTCTTGACTTCTTGGGCCACTAGAGGGCGCAATTCTCCTCCAATTTGGCTGAAATTTTGCATGAGATTTTGTGTTATGATTTCCAACAACTATGCTAAGTATAGTTAAAATCGGTCCATAACCTGATATAGCTGCCATATAAACCGATCTGGGGTCTTGACTTCTTGAGCCTCTAGAGGGCGCAATTCTCATCCAATTTGGCTGAAATTTTGCATGCGATTTTGTGTTATGACTTCCAATAACAATGCTAAGTATAGTTCAAATCGGTCCATAACCTGGTATAGCTGCCATATAAACCGATCTCGTGTCTTGACTTCTTGAGCCACTAGAGGGCGCAATTCTCATCAGATTTGGCAGAAACTTTTTACAACGACTTCTCCCATGACCTTTAATATATGTGTCCAATATGGTGTGAATCGATCTATAGCTTGATAGAGCTCTCATATAAACCGAATTTACGATTTTGCTTCTTGAGCCCCTACAAGGCTCAATTCTTATCTGAATGGACTGAAATATTACACAATGACAATGTTCGGCATTCATTTATGGTCCGAATCGGACAATAACTTGATATAGCTGCAATAGCATAACAATTCGTATCCATTAGTCTTTGTTTGCGCACAAAGAACTCAACAAATGCGATCCATGGTGGAGAGTATATAAGTTTCGGCCCAGCCGAACTTAGCACACTCTTACTTGTTTTTTTATACCCACCACCCAAGGATGGGGGAATATTCATTTTGTCATTCCGTTTGCAACACATCGAAATATCCATTTCCGACCCTATAAAGTATATATATTCTTGATCAGCGTAAAAATCGAAGACGATCTAGACATGTCCGTCCGCCTGTCCGTCTGTCTGTTGAAATCACGCTACAGTCTTTAAAAATAGAGATATTGAGCTGAAATTTTGCACAGATTCTTTTTTTGTCCATAAGCAGGTTAAGTTCGAAGATGGGCTATATCAGACTATATCTTGATATAGCCCCCATATAGACCGATCCGCCGATTTAGGGTCTTAGGCCAATAAATGCCACATTTATTATCCGATTTTGCTGAAATGTGGGACAGTGAGTTGTGTTAGGCCCTTCGACTTCCTCCGTTAATTTGGCCCAGATCGGTTCAGATTTGGATATAGCTGCCATATAGACCAATCCTCCGATTTGGGGTCTTAGGCCCACAAAAGCCACATTTATTATCCGATTTTGATGAAATTCGAAACAGTGAATTGTGTTAGGCCCGTCGACATCCTCCGTCAATTTGGCTCAGATCGGTTCAGATTTGGATATAGCTGCCATATAGACCGATCCTCCGATTTATGGTGTTAGGCCCATAAAACCCACATTTATTATCCGATTTTGCTAAAATTTGGGACAATGAGTTGTGTTAGCCCCATCGACATCTTTCTTCAATTTGGTCCTGATCGGTTCAGATTTGGATATAGCTGCCATATAGACAGATTTCTTGATTTATGGTTTTGGGCCCATAAAATGCTCATTTATTGTCCGATGTCGCCGAAATTTGGGACAGTATGTTAAGGGCCTTGACATACTTCTGCAATATCGCACAGATCGGTCCAGATTTGGATGTAGCTGCCATATAGACCGATATCTCGATTTAAGGTCTTGGCCCCATAAAAGGCGCATTTATTGTCCGATTTCGCCGAAATTTGGGACAGTGCTTTGTATTAGGCTCTTCAACATTTTTATGCAACTTGTCCCAAATCGGTCCAGATTTGGATATAGCTGCAATGTGGAGCAATATCTCTATTTAAAGTCTTGGCCCCACAAAAGGCGCATTTATAATCCGATTTCACTGAAGTTTGACACAGTGTCTTACATTAGACTTTTCGACATCCGTGTCGTATATAGTTCAGATCGGTTTATTTTAAAATTTAGCTAGTATACTTATTAGTATTTGGTCCAAATCGGAACCTATTTTGATAAAACTGATATGGGACATAAGGTATGAAATTTTCGCCGAATTTTGATGAAAGGTGGTTTACATATATACCCGAGGTGGTGGGTATCCAAAGTTCGGCCCGGCCGAACTTAACGCCTTTTTACTTGTTTTTTTTTTTACTTTTATTTTCGACTTTATTTTGTCTCCTAACCTGTTTTTGATTCATTCACAGGCAGCTCTTTCCATGCTCTCCCCCTTCTGCAGAAAAAAGGGGGTTTCATCGTTTTTTCTGCCTTTGCCTTGCTCTTTGCCACTGATTGTAGGGTTGCTTCGTATGCCACATCTTGGCTTCCACATTACTGGTCGTATTAAGAGTTACTTGGAAGAGGTTTTTGATGCCAAATTCAGAAATTTTCATGGATATGAAAAAGGATTATCATTGCTCCGCTTTATTAAACTGTTGGATCACTTGAGTAGAGTATGCCTTCATGATATTCACAAGGCTAATCGTCCCTCGACCACCAAGTGAGAAACCAAAATGATTACGTTTTGGTAGAGCAAATACATTCATCCAGTTTGTTGGACGCGTATTCAATCTAAGAAGCGAACATCGATTCCCATCATTACCATGACGAAGAGAAGATTCGATCTGAGACTGCACGGAAGCTGGGCGTCTCTTGCATTTGTAGGTTTCCCAGGTGTAGCTTCGAAGCAAAAACAGATCGTACGTTTATCACTATGGTTAGAAAGGTTTTATTTGATACACCATTGCTTTGGTATAGAGTTATACGTCCTTCTGCCACTTAAGCACTGATACACTTAACCCTAAAATTTTTCCTAAATTTAAGTTATTGGGTTATGCCGTTTTTTTTTTTATTATTCGGGTGCCTGACTTTGGAAAGCGAGTGTAAAAAATGTAGGCGCTTGGAAATCTGTTCTACTTTCGGCTAGTAAAACATTTGTCCTGGGTAATGGGAAACTACGAAGGGTTTTATGCATGCCATTATTGACAATAAGAATTTGTGGAGAAGTTGATTGAGCCATGTCTGTCTCTCCGTTTGTCGAAATTATAATAACTTCAGACCTAATGTCATTTGAAGTGTTGCACAAAAACTTTATGTAAGTCTTTGGGTATTAAAAATGGGTTATATCGGTTCAGATTTGGATAAAAATTCTATACCAAGTGGTCCTTCGGTTTGACGTCTTGCTCCCCTAAGAAATCTTAAGTTTTACACGATTCAGTTCATATTGGGCATAAGAAGTACGCTTACATATGCCAAATGCATAAAATCTGTAAGAGGATATTTTGTTCTATATTTTTCAAATTCAAAAGTGAATAACCAAATACCAACCCTGGCTTCTGGTTACTCCTATTGGCTTTTCTTCGGAAGCATTCATTTCTTCATTTCAATGCTTCTTACCTTCAAAACAGACAAAAACATATAAAGTACCTATACAAAATATGGCACAGAAATGGAAATGGATTTTTTGTTTTTACTAAGAAACACAGAAGAACAGCAAATACGTTACACTGCCACCGCCATTTACCCCTGGCACAGTTTTCGTTTTCGTTCTGCCACTGCTACAGTTGCTGCTGCTTGCAATATTTGTTGTTATTGTAGGCTTTGTGTTCCACTTGATTCTGGTCACGTTAGACTAAAGCAAAAAAAACCAAAACGAAACAAAAAAAAAAGCGCAGAGGCATAAAACCGAAGACCAGACCAAAAACCCAAAGCCCGAAACAAACAAACAAACAACAACAAAGCAAAATAATGCAAACGGACGAACCTCTCTCGCCAAATGCACAAACCTTACGACAAAGAGAATAAAAAAACCACAAAAGATAAAGTCAAATAAAAAAACACACACACACAAAATCGGCAACTATAGGAGCAGCAAGGCAAAAGCAATGTGCAAAGCAACGCTGAAATGCGGTAAACCACAAACAAAAGGCCAAGATAAATACTTTGCCAGTAAATAGACGACGACGGCTATGACGACGATGGAACAAAACGAAAATGTAATCGAAAATTTGCAATCATTATCTCTAAGCTGTTGTGTGTGTGTGTGTGTGATTTTTTTTTTTTGGATATTTTGGATAAAGACAGAAGCAGAAATCCACCCGCAAAAACACAAACAAAGAAACACTCAAGAGCAAGACCAAAGAGAAGGCCAAGAAAAAATGTTTTAAACTAGGTTTCATATTAAACCACTTTAATGGTATACAAGAAACAAGTTAGAAGGTGTTAAGTTCGGCCGGGCCGAACTTTGGATACCCACCACCTCGGGCATATATGTAAACCAACTTTGCATACCTCATGCCCCATAATTTTCTAGTAGCTTTTCCCAAAAACCAGTAAGGAAGGGCAAAAGTTGGGCGGTACAATACCCTATAAGTACAATGTGGGATCTATATCCAATTCTGAACCAATTTTGATGGACCTAGGCGAGCAAATATGTTCAAACTATAAAATCTACGGTTGACAAATGCCAACATTATGGCAAATTACCTAGAAACTGACGAACATATATATGGGAGCTATATATAATTCTGATCCGATTTCGAGCAAACTTCTCAGATAATTTGGTAGTCGTCGAGGAAAGCGTTGTGCAAAATTTTGGCAAAATTGATCAAACAATGCGCTTGCTGTAGCTCTTGGGGTGAAAATCTGGCGATACACATATGGTTGCCCAAAAAGTAATTGCGGATTTTTTAAAAGAAAGTAAATGCATTTTTAATAAAACTTAAAATGAACTTTAATTAAATATACTTTTTTTACACTTTTTTTCTAAAGCAAGCTAAAAGTAACAGCTGATAACTGACAAAAGAAAGAATGCAACTACAGAATCACAAGCTGCGAAAAAATTTGTCAACGCCGACTATATGAAAAATCCGCAATTACTTTTTGGGCAACCCAATACATATATGACAGCTATACCTAAAACTGGGCCGTTTTCTATGAAATTCACCAGTAATATTGAGAGTCATAAAAAAATCCTTCCTGCAAAATTTCGACAGAATCGGTTAACAAATAAGTACTTTTTTTGCAATATTTCTCAAAATCGGACCAATATATATATGGGAGCTATACCTAAATCTGAGCCGATTTCGAGCAAACTCCTCAGATACTGTAGCAGTCGTAGAGGAAAGCGTTTTGCAAAATTTTGGCAAGATGGGTCAATAAATGCAATTGCTGTGACTTGAGAAGTTAAAATCAGGCGATATATATATATGGAAGCTATATCTAAATCTGAAAAGATTTCCCTGAAAGTCACCAGTACTATTGAGAGTCAAGATAAAATCCCTCCTGCCAAATTTCGGGAAAATCGGATAACAAAAGACCATTTTATTGCAATATTACAGCAAATCGGAGGTATATATAAATCTGAACCGATTTTGACGAAACTCTATGTATATTGTGGTAGTCGTCGAGGAAATCGTTGAGCAATATTTTGGCTAGATTGGTCCAAAAATGTGCTTGCAGTGGCTCTAGGAGTGAAAGTCGGGCAATATATATATGGGAGCTATATCTAAATCTGAACCGATTTCTATGAAATTCACCAGTAACGTCGTGAGTTAAGAGAAAATCCTGCCATCCAGCCAAATTTCCAGAGAATCGGTTTACAAATTACTATTTTATTGAATTATTACTGAAAATCGGACGAACATATATATGGGAGCTATATCCAGATCTGAACCGATTTTTTCCAATTTCAATAGGATGCGTCACAAGACCAAAAAATATGCCTGTATCAAGTTTGAAGACTATCGGATGAAAACTGCGACCTGTACTTTGTACACAAATTAACATGGACAAACGGACAGACAGACGGACGGACAGACAGACAGACAGACGGACGGACAGACAGACAGACAGACAGACGGACATAGCTAAATCGAATCAGAAAGTGATTCTGAGTCAATCGATATACTTATCAATGGGTCTATCTCTCTTCCTTTTGGGTGTTACAAATTAATTCACTAAGTTATAATACCCTGTACCACAGTAGTAGTGTAGGGTATAAATAAACCCATTTGAACCATATAAGACACGGATGTCGAAAAGGCTAACATAAGTCACTGTGTCAAATTTCAGTGAAATCAGATCGAGATATCGGTCTATATGGCAGCTATATCCAAATGTGGAACCGATTTGGGCCAAGTTTAAGAAAAATGTCAAAAAGCGTAACACAACTCACTGTCCCAAATTTCGGCGAAATGGGACAATAAGCTCGCTATAAACCTTGATCGAAACTAAATTGCATTAAAATTTCGGCGTCATCGGACAATAAATGCACCTTTTATGGGCCCAAAACCTTAAATCGAGAAATCGGTCTGTATGGCAGCTATATCCAAATCTAGACCGATCTGTGTCATATTGCAGAAGTATATCGAGGGGCTTTACCTTACTCACTGTCCCAGACATCGGAGAATAAATACGCCTTTTATAGGCTTAGGATCTTAAATCGAGAGATAGGTCTATATGACAGCTATATTCAAATCTGAACCGATCTGCGCCAATTTGAAGAAGGATGTTGTAAGGCCTAACAAAACTATGTTTGCCATATTTTGGCAAAATCAGAAAATAAATGCGCCTTTTTATGGGTCCAAAACCTTAAGTCGAGAGATCGGTGTATATGGCAGCTATATCCAAATCTGGACCGATCTGAGTCAAATTTAACAAGGATGTCGAACTGCTTATCCCTACTCACTCTCCCAAATTTCAAGAAAATCGGATAATAAATGTGGCTTTTATGGGTCTAAGACCCTAAATCGGCGGATCGGTCTATATGGCAGCTATATTCAAATCTGGACCTCTCTGGGCCAAATTAAAAACGGATGTCGAAGGACCAAACACAACTCACTATCCCAATTTTTGGCAAAATCTGATTCTCTGACATATAGACCGAGAAATCGGTCTATATGTCAGCTATATCCAAATCTGAACCAATCTGAGCGAAATTGAAGAAACATGTTGAGTGGCCTAACACAACTCTCTGTCCCAAATTTCATCAAAATCGGTTAATAAATATGTCTTTAATGGGCCTAAGACCTTAAATCGGCGGATCGGTCGATATGGGGGATATATCAAGATATAGTTCGATATAGCTTCTTCGAATATACCATCTTCGAACTTAACCAGCTTATGGACAAAAAAGGAATCTGTGCAAAGTTTCAGCTCAATATATCTATTTTTAAAGACTGTAGCGTGATTTCAAGACACAGACTGATGGACGGGCATGGCTAGATCGTCTTAGATCTTTATGCTGATCAAGAATATATATACTTTATAGGGTCGGAAATGGATATTTCCATGTGTTGCAAATGGAATGACAAAATGAATATACCCCCATCCTTCGGTGGTGGGTATAAAAATATATTTAAAAAAATTTAAAATTTTCGATTTTTAAGGATTGTATTGACATTTTGTCTAGAATTCTCCAAATTTTAAAAAATTTACTTTGCACACATTCACTGTTTTATAACTTTAACAAACGCAACCTATTTGCTTATCGTTTAAAGGAAGATTTCTGGCATTATCAATTCGTTTGAGTTAAAATTTCCAATATTACCAAAAATCTTTATTACTAATACGTCACGGTGTACGCATTGTAAAGTGGTATCCGCTTGGTCAAACTTAAAACTTTTTTAAATTTTCATGCAAATGTCAAATAAGAAAATCGTTTTTTACAGAAGCTAAATCAAGTTTTGCTTTGGTATGATAAATGGCAAATCATGCACTTCTCAATGTTTATGAATTTATGTTGGTACCTCTAAACGATAGTACAGCCAATGCCAATGCATTAATTGTCTATCACCAATCACAAAAGGATTGATATGAGTTCTTGTATTATAAATCTGAATACAGCCAGCAGCGTAAAAATAAATCCAGATTCCTAGGTAGACCCCCGGAATGATAAATTTAGCCATTTAAAATAAATCTTTTAAAATTTCACTTCTGATGTTCAACTTAAGCTGCTACCTTTTCTTTACCCTAAAATTGGTATTTCCACACAATTCTTAAAACCTTCATCTGCTATCAGCGGCAATTTGTCATTTTATAGTTTATCTTGAAAACGTTTTTTTGACTATCTTAGCCATCTTTTGATGATGTTGAATTGCCAAATTTTTTTCCCCAACTTTTAGTCTTTTTCAACAATGGAGCAAAAATCCTCTTTTGTATCCCCGTCATTGGCATAATGCAGTCGATGTAGATTTATGACTGTTTTAAGTGTGTTTTTACTACAAAATTTCACTCTTCTGGTTTGATTGTGCGCTTCTATTATTTACTCGCACTTTTTTGTGATGCCCAAATACCAAAACAATGATGCCTTTTTAATGAATTTAAAATTATGGCACACTTTTGTTTTATATGCCTTCCATATTACCCCTCGCCATATATGCAACACTGCCAATGCAGCGTTGAGCAAATTGTGGTAATGCGCCGAATGCAATAAATAGACGACAGGATAAAATTTATGACTGCATTTCTATGCTATAGGGCCAGAAAAGCCTAATGACATTTTGGGCGCGTGTCAGTGTCGATTTATGAAGTGCTAAATTTAGCACATGTTTTAAAGATTTTTATGGTTTTTTTTGGTCATAAGGAATACAGTGTTAAATTTTTGGTAAAATTCATAAAAAAGAACCAGCAAAAGCTGGGCCGTGCTGACTGTATAATACTACACCTACACCTACCCTATAAGTACAAAGTGGGAGCTATATCTTATACTGAACCAATTTTGATGGACCTCGGCGCATGTTTTCAGATAGGTGATTAAAGAATCCGTATCAAACATCGGGCAAATATGTTCAAACTGTAATAACTACGGATGATAACATTATTACAAATTACTCAAAACCTGATGGACATTTATATATGGGAGCTGTATCTATATCTGAACCGATTTCAACCAAACTTCTTAGATATTGTGGTAGTCGTCGAGAAAGGTTAGTCCACCATCAGACTCACTTAGACGTTTTCGTCCATTATGATACCACAGGCACAGAAAAAGGAAGATGCCTTCCAGTTCCTAACGTTGAACCACCCAGATCGCTTTAAAAAGCCCAGCAACTTGTGAATGTTCACATACGCTAAATCAGACAGGTTCTCAAAGAAATGAGAAACTAAAGTGGAACTCCTTCTGACTGCTAGTGCAAGTTACACACACAGAAGGTGTTCTATAGTCTCTTCTTCTTCAATGCCCTCACAGCTTCTGCAAAAGTCGTTGCTGGCAACCTTCACCAACCTTAGACAATGACCTATCATGACGCGCACAATGACTGAGATGTCTGTTCTAGCCAATGACAGCAAAGCGGTAGACCTCTTTAAGTCTAGATTAGGTCACATAGTTTTGGAATGCTCACAGCCCCCTCTTTGTGACCATCTATCATTCGTTGTCCTTCGGGCCTGGTCCTGAAAACTTAGCTTACATGTCGCTAGAGGCATATCCACAGATTCCAGTATCCCTGCAATGTGTAGGGTAGTTTCTAGTATCGCAAGCTAGTCCGCTTTACAATTCCCTGGGATATCTCTGTGGCCCGGCATCCAGAATAAGTGAATTTTGAACTGTTCAGCCATCTCGTTGAGAGACTTGCCACAGTCGAGGGCGATTTTTGTGTGCAGAAATACGTTCTCCAGGGCGTTAATAGCTGCCTGGGTGTACGAGAAGATATTTATGCCAATCGTCGTAATGTTATTATATCGGAGTCATTCCACCAGTTGCTTAATTGCAAGGATATCCGCTTGACACGCACTACAGTGGTCGAGTAAACTTTTCAATATGACCAGTTCTAGATCTTCTGAGTACACCCCAAAGCCTACCTGGTCGTCTAGTTTGAACCATCCGTATAGTAAGTCTATGTAACTTCTATAACCAGGGATATTGTAGTTCCACTCAGTTCTATCAGGAATAGTGGTAAAATACTTTTTATCAAAAAGGGGCTCAGGTAGGGTGTAATGCACACTGCTTGGAACAATAAACATTTTATCAAGGACAAAACAGTGTCCTCAGCCGACACATGACTAAAGAGAAAGCTCCCTTAACCTCACGACAGTGTTTGCAGCAATTTGTCGTTCTCAGTGCGCCTGTGATGCACAAACAAGCCATCCTATGGATTCGGTTGAGTATTGAACAGTAGGTGGACTTTTAAAGCGCCGTCCACCAGACCGCAACACCATATAGCATTACATGTCTGACAACTGCAGTATATACCCAATGCATGACAAGCGGTCCAAACCCCCAACTTTTGCCAATGGCTCTCTTGCTGGTGTATATGGCAATAATTGCCTTTCTTGCCCTTTCCAAAATGTTGGATTTTGGATTTGAATTTCCAGTCCAGCCGAACACCCAGGTATTTAGCGCTTTCTGTAAATGGAACATTCTCTCCTCCCTAGGAGACAGGTTCCACTGTAGGCAACTTGTATCTCCTGCTGAAAAGAACTACTTCTGTCTTGCACGGATTTAACCACTTTCCATAAAATTTTCTCCAAAGACAAAATTTCCATGAAATTTTTTTCCAAAGACAAAATGTCCATGAAATTTGCTCCAAAGACAAAATTTAAAAAAATTCTAGGAAATTTTCTCTGAAGAAGGTTAGGATGATACCAAGACCTTGTCGTCTTGACATCCACGTTTGCCCAGATTTAGGCCCATTGTGATACCTCATCTTCCCTCTTCTCCTTCCAATAAATTCACTTCCCAAAGCAAATGCTCCTTCTACATACTCTCTGGAGCCATCCTGATGAAAAAGCAAACTCCTTGATCCAGCACAGATTTACACCTTTCAGTTCTTCTAGTGTTTGAAAGAGAAAAGAATCCAGTATCCTGTTTCAAATTGACATAAAGCATAGCATTGGCAAAGAAAATGAAAGCTGTCCTCCGAGGCGTCGATTTCAGGACAACGCCAACAAATGTCATAATTTCTAATGCCAATATGTGATAAAAGTTTACTTAACTTAATATGTCCTGTTTTAATTCCGATAATCATACTCAGATGTGCCTTTTCCATTGACAACAGACTATCTATGTTCGATTTCGAGCGTTCGTCTCTCAGAAGTTTTGTTTGTTCACATCCGGCTGTTGAATTCCAGCAATTTAACCATACATCCTTATAACGCTACTTAATTCTATGGGAAATTTTCAATGGTTGTGGGTATACCTCCAATATTGACACAAAAGCAAAGCTTGCACCTGATCTCGCAAGCATGTCCGCCTTCTCATTTCCCTTCTCAACCCAGCTTAAAAACAGATTATGATTCCTCTAAAGACAATTTAAGACCTCTCCGCAGCGACCCAAAACCTTAGATCTTATACTCGTGCCAACTTAAACCTTCAATGGTGATTGACTATAGCTCTTTATACAGATGTTAGATCGATCTACAGCTCTTTATACAGATGTTAGATCGATCTATAACTCTGGATAGCACAATCTCTGCCGCCTTAGTTGAGACCTCTGCCTGGAAAATGCCGCAGTTATCAGCAAAAACAAGTAAAAGCGTGCTAAGTTCGGCCGGGCTGAATCTTATATACCCTCCACCATGGATCGCATTTGTCGAGTTCTTTTCCCGGCATCTCTTATTAGGCCAAAAAAAGGATAAAAGAAAAGATTTGCTCTGCTATAAGAGCGATATCAAGATATGATCCGGTTTGGATCTGTGTTAAATACCAGCCAATTCGAACAAGAATTGAGCCGTTTGGAGGCTCAAGAAATAAAACAGAGAGATCGATTTATATAAGAGCTCTATCAGGCTATAGACCAATTCAGACCATAATAAACACGTATGTTGATGGTCATGAGAGGATCCGTCGTACAAAATTTCAGCCAAATCGGATAGCAATTGCGCCCACTAGAAGCTCAAGAAGTCAAGATCCTAGATCGGTTTATATGACAGCTATAACAAGTTATACACCGATTTGAACCTAATTAAGAGCAGTTATTTGAAGTCATAGCGAAACACGTTGTGCATAATTTCATTCCAATCGGATAAGAATTGCGCCCTCTAGAGGCTCAAGAAGTCAAGACCCAAGATCGGTTTATATGGCAGCTATATCAAAACATAGACCGATTTAAACCATACTTAATTAAGTTGTTGGAAGTCATAGCGAAACAAGTCGTGCAAAATTTCATTGCGATCGGATAAGAATTGCGCCCTCTAGAGGCTCAAGAAGTCAAGACCCAAGATCGGTTTATATGGCAGCTATACCAGGTTATGGACTGATTTGAACCATACTCGGCACAATTGTTGGAAGTTGTGACGAAACACGTCGTGCAAAATTTCATTCCAATCGGATAAGAATGGCGCCCTCTAGAGGCTCAAGAAGTTAAGACCCAAGATCGTTTTATAGAGCTATATCAGTTTATTAACCGATTTGAACCATATTTGGCACAATTGTTGGCAGTTGTGATGAAACACGTCGTGCAATATTCCATTCGAATTGGATAAGAATTGCGCCCTCTAGAGGCTCAAGAAGTCAAGACCCAAGATCGGTTTATATGGTAGGTATATCAGGTTATGAACCGATTTGAACCATACTTGGCACAGTTGTTAGAAGTTGTGCCGAAACACGTCGTGCAAAATTTCATTCCAATCGGATAAGAATTGTGACCTCTAAAGGCTTAAAAAGTCAAGACCCAAGATCGGTTTTTAGGACAGCTATATCAAAACATGAACCGAAATGGCCCATTTACAATCCCAACGGACCTACACTAATAAGAAGTATTTGTGCAAAATTTCAAGCGGCAGGCTTCACTCCTTCGAAAGTTAGCGTACTTTTGACAGACAGACGGACGGACGGACGGACGAACTGACGAACAGACGAACAGACGGACGGACGGACATGGCTACATCGACATAAGTCACGACGATCAAGAATATATATATACTTTATGGGGTCTCAGATGAATATTTCCAGTAGTTACAAACAGGATGACGAAATTAATATACCCCCATCCTATGGTGGAGGGTATACAAATTTTAACGAATTTTTCTTTATACACAAAAATGTCAATGAAATTTTAATGAATTATTCTTTATATACAAACATTTCCATGGAATTTTATTTAATTATTCTTTATATACAAAAATTTCAATGAAATTTTCTTTTAGGACAAAATTTACTAGACATTTTCTCTTAAGTCCAAATATCCACAAAATTTTCTCTGAAACAAAATTTCCATGAAATTTTTTTAAAAAACGAAATTCCATAAAATTTTTTTCTAAGGACAAAATTTTTCCAGAAATTTTCCATAAAGACAAAATTTCCATGAAAAATGATGATATAAGAAAACTCATTTTAAACCATTTTTGGTAAAACATCCCCATGTCCTTGCATCCCTGACTTTGTCTGTCTATCTCGTATGTGTCATCCATGCCTTCCCCTTTTAATGTATATTGCATTATTACAACCATGTTTGTATATGTAAGTATACCATAAAATAAGGTTATTTATATCACAATATTGTGTCAGTTTATATTAAAAATATATTTTTTTTACAATGCGCGTTTTGTGGTTGCTGTTATTTTTGCCACACTCCTGTTGTCCCATTTGCCAGAAAGAGCATTTATGTATTTTTCTACTTCTATTTTTTTTTTTTTGTATATAGAGATGCGTTGTTGATGAGTGTCAATGTGAATGCTTGGAAGAGGTTCACTGTGTGAGTGTATAAAACTCATATGGGGCCCGCCTAGTGACAGTGGGCTAAAAAGCCTCAGAGGTTAGCATGACCACCTCTGAACAAGAACATAAAAAGCTTTTACCGCGTTGGTCATACCTTAATTTCGCTGATGATATATATGAACATTTCAGTTCTATAAAACTTCCTTTCAAACTCTTGTCGCTCTGAGACAATTCGCGCTGTGGGATAACGAAATAAGTATGACCTATGGCGAACTAAGAGTTTTCTTTTCATAAAGTGGATGTAACTGAGTTGTCTATGAAATTTTGTGAAAAAAAAAATATTACCCCATCCTATGGTGGAAAAGCCCATATGCTTTACTTCTGACACTCCATTCGCATTGACTACCTTCATCATGACATGGCAGCATGAAGTGTTGTTGCATTTGTTGCGAAACAAACCTTGTTTGACGATGTGTGATAATATTTGCCATACAATGCGACAAAGGCTTTGCAACACCAATGCAGGGTAGTAGAGTATGAGTGTATTACTTGTTTTTTTGTAATAACTATGCCTGTGTGTGTTTGTGTGTGCTTATGTATGAGCTTGCCTGTGGGATCTTTTTTGTCTCTATAATTCTTGTTACTCATACGCACCACTGTGCATTTTAATTCATTACTATTTTTTTTCACTCCATGTTCTGCATTATGTTGTATTGGACAAAGGCTTTCATTGAAAAAGAAACAACACGTAGGAGTGCAAATGCACTTTGATGTGGGTTTTGTTGTAAAATATGCTTCAAATTAATTTGGTGAAAAAAAAAACATTTTACAAAAAAGGAAACATTAAATCTTTAAAAGGATAATCAAATTAATAAAATTGTAAATTTCGCCCATGAACATTCCACTAAGGAACAGGGGCAATCTTCTCACATATCAATGAGTGCAGTCTGATTCAAGTTTAAACTCAATGTTTCAAGTTTAAGCCCAATCTCTAGCCGAGTCTGAACGGCGTGCTGCAGGGCGACACCTCTTTGGAGAGAAGTTTTTACAAGGAATAGTACCTTACGGATTCGGATCACTCTTGGCATGGATATTGGAAGTCATAACTTAAGTCTCTGTTCCAAATTTCTCCCAACCAATCAGGATTCGGATACTACATGGCAAGTCTTTGGTCAAAATTTCTGCCAAATCGGATAAAAATTGAGGCTTTTAAGGGTTCAAGAAGTCATATCCAGGAATCGATTTGTATGGGGACTATATCTGTTTATAGACCGATTCAGATCACACTTTGTATGGATATTGGAAGTCATAATTCAAGTCTTTGTTCCATATTTCAGCCAACCAATCAGGATTCGGATCATACTTGGCAAGTCTTTGGTCCAAATTTCAGCCAAATCTGATAAAACTTGAGGCTTCTAAGGGCTCAAGAAGTCAAATCTAGGGATCGGCTTATATGGGGGCTATATCTGTTTTACACCGATTCAGATCATACTTCCCACGAATAGTGGCAGTCATAACTTTAGTCTTTGTTCCAAATTTCTGTCAAATTGGATGAACATTGAGGCTCCAGGGGTTCAAGAAGTCAGGGCTTTATATGGGGGCTATATCCAAATCTCAACCGATATGGCCTATTTACAATCCTCAATGAACTACATCAATAGGAAATAAATTGAAACTTTTGCCTATGAACACTCCACTAAGGAACAGGGGCAAACTTCTAACATATCAATGAGTGCAGTCCGATTCAAGTTTAAGCTCAATGATAAGGTGCCTCCATTTTATAGCCGATTCCGAATGGCGTGCCGCAGTGCGACACCTCTTTGGAGAGAAGTTTAACATGGCATAGTACCTCACAAATGTTGCCAGCATTAGGAGGGGGAAAAACACCACTGAAAATTTGTTCTGATGGTCTCGCCAGGAATCGATCCCGGGCGTTCAGCGCCATAGGTAGATATGCTAACCTCTGCGCTACGGTGGCCTCCATCAATTGGAAGTGCCTACCACTATTTTTTCAATCAACCAACACGCAGGGGATGTCCCCTGTATCAGCAGTGCATTGCGTTGGAGAGGATAGTTAAGGATCAGAAGGGGGAAAGAGGTAGTAGTGTTTATTGACGTTTGCTTCGAATTTATGGATGTCGTAAGTAGCGGGAAAGACATCTGCCGTAATTCACCTCCACATACGAACCGTCCTGGCGATAGTGCATGGTCCGAACAGCTGGCCAATCGATTACAATCCGGTGGGCGCTTCTATAGAATCTTGTATTTTTGACAAAAAACCAAGCCAGGAATCAGAAGTCTGATTTCTAAGGAAAATACACCGTGGAAGAATCGATAGAACAGCGCCACACAACCCACATTTCGAAAATGTTCAAGGGAAACAATTGAGTTGGATACCCTACCATCTCCCACCAACACCAACGCCCGCTGCTGGACGCGATTAAGCAGCATCAAGGATGATTTTGGAGCTCCGCCCCATATATTCCATCTTCGGCCTGATGTACGTAGTGTAGATATTAAGAAGATCAGAGGGAGTGAAATATTTCTTACATCGCTTTAGAAAGCTCAAGCACTTGAATGCTTCCTTCGACACTTTGACCAACATTTTTTGACCAACGGACATCCCATTGAACATCGAGACCATCCAAGTGCTATATATCTACACCCTTGATAGATATTGACGATTGAAAAGTGTCAGTTAATCGTTTGTGGGACAACTAACAGCACTGCGTCTTGCGTGCATTAAAATCTACTCTGCTCATGGCAGTGGGTTACGTCCATAGTCCGCCTGCTGTCTTCAGTCCCTCACAGATACGTCCTATGGTCAAGTGATAATGACTACATTAGCATACCCCCATCCTATAGTGGCGGTTATAAAAATTACTTATTTCATATATTGTTCAAACTTCACCTAAAATGCATCCACAGTATGTCTTCTTTACAAGAGAAAAAGAAAAAGTTAAGATATTTGAAAGTCTTTCCAATGAAGCCTAATCAATTTAAACTCTTTTTTTGACCAAAAAATGCCAAATAATCCCTTTTTCAGATTTTTTTATTTCCAAACTGTATAACTTTTAACTAGATTATCGGATGTTGACTCATGCAGTAGAATAGTCATTGTAAATTTTGTCATCAAACCAAATCGTGTATCAAAATGAAAATCGAACCACAAATGCCATCGAAAACCCCAAACTACGAAACCAGTCACGGCCAAAGTTCCAAAAATAAAAATTAAAATTGAAAGTAAGCCTCAAGCGGACTTTTTGGTTGAGATTTTTGAGCACTTTTCGTTGTTAAAAGAATTTTAAAAATGAGAGCCCAAATGAAGATTTTTTAGGCCGAGCGATTTTTCAAAATACCAAGCTACCAACTTTAAGGCCCTGACAAGAGTCGGCTAAACCTGGAAACTGTATCTAAGTCTAACACTTAATAAGCCTTGTCTCTAGACCCGAAATGTCATAAATGTCATTTTTCCACAAAATCCTGTCGAAAACGGGTGACTGGGTAAAACGTTTGTCACATCACAAACCATAGAAATGCATTCTTTATTTAATATGTTGTCCCAGAGTACGTATGATTTATATTCGATAAATATGCCCACACACCACATACATCATACGCCACCTTGGTCATTAAATTACATATGAAAACAGTTGTCAAAACAATTACCTGCAAATAAAATCGCAAAATCATTGGTGTTTGACATCTTTTCTTCACTGGAACTCGCATTGAGACATGCAATGTGAGATGACCAATGGCTTTTCCAGATATTGAAATTTTATTCTAAAATATTGCTGATATGCAATATAGTCCTCAACGGTGGTTTCAACCTCCTAATGCAGGCGACATTTGTGAAGTACTATTCCAATTGAATGAATGGTATTGCAGCCACACAAAAACTTGCCCCCAGAATAGGTGTCGCACTGCGGCACGCCTTTCGGACTCGGTTATAAAAAAGAAGTCCCTTATCATTGACCTTAAACTTGAATCGGACAGCACTCATTGATAGGTGACAAGTTTGCCCCCTGTTCCTTAATGGATTATTCATGGGCAAATTTTCATTTGCCAATAAAGGGTTTCCATAATTTTTTAAATATATAACTTCAATTCGCTATGACAGGACATTTTGCCCATTTGCCGAACTTATAATAGCACCAAATAGTAATAAGTACAAGTCATTGTTCAAATGTGTATAACATATTATTGATCTTTTCAGTAGCTATATCTAAAAATAAGCCGCTCTGAACCATATACGACTCCATATACGATGACGAAAAGCCTATTGTAAGTCATTATGTCAAATTTCAGTGAAATCGGATTATAAATGCGCCTTTTATGGGCCTAAGACTTTAAATCGAGATAACGGTCTATATGGCAGCTATATCCAAATCTAGACCGATTTGGGCTTAGTTGCAGAAAAATGTCGAAGAGACTAACACAACCCATTGTCCCAAATTTCAGCGAAATCGCATTATAAATGCGAATGTTATGGCCCCAAAACATTAAAACGAGAGATCGGTCTATATGGCAGCTATATCCAAATCTGAACCGATCTGAACCAACTTGCAGAAATATGTCGAGGGACTTAACTTAGCTCACTGTCCCAAATTTCGACGACATCGGACAATAAATGTTTCTTTTATGGGCCCAAAACCTTAAATCGAGAGATCGGTCTATATGGCAGCTATATCCAAATCTCGACCGATCTAGGCCAAATTTAAAAAGGATGTTTTGATGTGTTGCAAACAGAATGAATATACCACCATCCTTCGGTGGTGGGTATAACAAGTAAAAGCTTGCTAAGTTCGATCGGGCCGAATCTTGGTAACCATCCACCATGGAATTTGCTAAAATATGGGAGCTATATCTGGTTTTAGACCGATTTGGACCATACTTGGCACAATTGTTGAGGCACATAATACAAAATTTCAGCCACATCGGATAAAAATAGCGACTTGTAGGGCTCAAGAAGTCAAAGCGGGCGATCGGTTTTTATGGGTTATAAGTTATAGACCGATTTGGACCGTACTTGACACTGTTGTTGGAAGCCATAACGGAACACTATGTGCAAAATTTCAGCCACAACGGATAAAAATTGACGCTTCCAGGGGCTCAAAAACTCATATCGTGAGCTCGGTTTATATGGGAGCTTTATCAGGTTCTTGACCGATTTAAACCGTACTTGGCACGTTAATTGAAAGTCATAGCACAACACCAAATTTGCCAAATTTCAGCCAAATCGGACAAAAATTGCGGCTTCCATGGGGCTCAAGAAGTCAAATCGGAAGATCGGTTTATATGGAAGCTATATCCAAAGCTGAACCGATATGACGCATTTACAATCTCCAATGACCTACGTCAATATAAAGTTTCTGTGCAAAATTTCAAGCAGCTAGCTTTACGCGTTCGACCGCTATCGTGATTTCGACAGACGAACTGACGGACATGGGTAGTTCGACTCAGAATGTCGAGACGATCAAGAATATATATACTATGGGGTCCTAGATCAATATTTCGTGGTATTTCAAACGGTGTATAGCGGTTTGTTTACCCCCATCCTATGGTGGTGGGTATAAAAATATATTGACCCATGTTGCGTATGATTACTATTCGATAATTAAGCCCACATTTCTTATACATCATACGCCACCTTGGTGTGCTTTACCATGGATGATTGCAATTTTCTATGAAATTTCACCTGTATTGGATGGCAATTCCGCCTTAAACTAAAGAAATCAAAACGCCTATATTTAAACATGCATCGATTTGAGCCATTTGCAAACACAAGCGATCTATGAAAAGCATTTTTGCAAACACAAGCGATCTATAAGAAGTATTTTTGGAAAATTTCAAGCTGCTAGTTAAATTTGTTCAAAAGTTTGCGTACTTTCGACGGGCAATCGGATGCACAGACGGACTGATAGAAGGAAGAACTGATAGATAGACAGTCTGATAGACGAGCAGACAGACGGACAGAGAAACGGACAGACAGACGAACAGACAGAGAGATGGACAGACAGAAAGACAGAGAGACGGACAGACAGGTGGACAGGTATATGGACAGACAGAAAGACAGATAGACGGACAGTTAGACGGACAGACAGACGGACAGACGGACATAGGGATAAACAGACGGACAGACAGACGGACAGACAGACGGACAGACAGACGGACAGACGGACATACAGACAGACGGACAGACAGACAGACGAACAGACAGACGGACAGACAGACGGACAGACAGATGGACAGACAGACAGACGGACAGACAGACGAACAGACAGACAGAAAGACAGACAGATAGACGGACAGACAGACGGACGAAGAAATGTATAGACAGACGGATGAACGAAAGGTTGGGATGACAGACAAACAAACAGATAGACAATCGGAAGGGCAGACAAACGAACATACGGACTGGCTGACAAACAGACAGAGAGTTAGACTTACATACGGATAGAGAGTCAGACTGAAGGACGGGCCGACAGTCGGACGGACGGGCAGAAAGAAGGACAAACATACAGGCAGACAGACAGACTAACGGACTGACAAACGGTTGTACGGACAGGTAGAATCAGACAGACAAACGGACAGATGGACAGACAGAAAAACAGACATCCCTTTGTCTGTTTTTCTGTCTGTCCATCTGTCCGACAGACAGAAGGATAGACAGACAGACGGGCAGACAGACAGAATGACAGATAGACTGACAGGCAGACAAAAAGGAGTGATGAGGCAGTAGATTAAAACATAGAAGCTTCAAGACACATTAAATGAAGAGCGTTCCGGGGTGGTGGATACTGTGTAGGACCACAATTGATATCGGGCTATCATTACGCCCATTTATAAAAAAGGCAGATAGACATAAAGTCAGGTAGATGGGGAAGATGGACAGACAGACATAGCTAAATTGAATCAGAAAGCGATTCTCATTCTATCCATATACTTATCAATGGGTCTATTCCTCATTCTCTGTGTGTTACAAACCAATGCAATAACTGTTTCACAGTAGTGGACCATAATTTTAAATTTGACCTAATAAAATATTTAAAATTAAACATTTATACCATAATTTTAAAATATTCCAAAAGAATATTCAGCAAATGTAAGGTAGTTAATATGTTTAAAATCTTTTATATAAAACCCTTTTCCACAGAATAAGATTTTACACTGAGAAAATATTTTTAAGTATTTTTAAATATTAGTTTCACAGACAAAAATAAGTTAATTAAGCTAAGTTAGCATAAGACCTTAAAGATTTTTACTTTAAAATTTTTAAATTTTGAGCCCATAATGTTGTGAATGATTTTCCGCTCTCTCTCTCTTAACATACTCCATCCTCCCTTTCGAATACGAATCTTAGCAATTTTCCAATTTATACTTAGTATGCAAAACAAATTAAAATCCTACAAATTCTCCACAGTTTCAAGAAATGTTTAGACAAAAAAAAATCTTTATACTTTAACTTTATTTTTAATTTCATTTTCCAAAAAAAAAACATACACATTCCTCTCATAACTAACTCTATTGCAAACACCAACAACTCTTAAAGTACCAACTTTTGGTCAAGCAGACACAGTCACTAACCAGAAAAAGAAAACACACAGTCAAACAAACAAAAATAGATACTCGGTCTTTAGCTCTCAAACCTGTTTTTTTTTGTGTACCAAGCAACGACAGCAAAACAAAAATGAAAACAAGAATCTCATCCATTAATCGAACACAATGAATCTAAACAAAATTAACTAATGGACTTTTTTCTCCATTTTGTTTTTTTTTCGTTTTTTTTTTTCTTTTTATTTTCTCCATTTTTATATATATATGTAAAAATAAATATGTAACCTCGTACGGACCTATAACCACCACCACCACCTTCTCCCCAATTCAACTTTGACACACACACATACGCGTGCGCATCCAACCTACTACTATGTTCCCACCCGCCCCAAAACATGACAAAAAAAAAATGAAATGGTCACCTTGGTCATTTGCACTGTGATGTTAAATCTGAAAATTGTATGACTAAAACAACTACGATGATGGTGACAATGATGATGATGTTGATGTTGTTGATGATGATGGTGACGACAATGCTACTGATGATGACTATGATGTTGGCACTTTGTATTCCTGGCTTGTTTACCTCCATGTATGTGTGCGTGTGTGTTAATAAATAAATGTGTGGTGCGTGTGTTTTGTGCATATCTTTTACCTTCACATGACCACCAACCAACCAACCAACCAAACAAACAACAATGGCCCATCAAACTTTCATAAAATACTCCCGCACATCTCACTCCCAATATGTGTGTATGTGCGTGTGTGTGTGTGCGTGCGTCTGCGTTCTTATATGTTTGTGTGTTCTCATTGGCCACCAATTCGCATCTGTAATAAACTTCCTTGGAACCGGGGATTTGGCCAAAAACAAATGTTCAAATGTTTTTCATGTTCATGGCGCCCTTGCCTAGCAGGTAAAAAGCAAACTGGCGGTCTCACCCTAACCGGCACAAGTTCTGTGGGCAGTGTTGTCCACAATGCATTGACGTCCGGCGATTTACAAATTCATGCAAATGTAAGAATAACCAAATCAACGAAACTTATTTCAAAGAAAAAAAAAATAATTTTTTATTTTACTAAATGTTTTTAACAAAATTTAAAAAATTATTATTTAGTTTGTTTTTTATTTTTCATATGATTTTTATTAAATTTTGCACCTGAAAAAGCAAGAAATCCATACTAACCATTTGCTCTGAAGTCAAAAAAATAGTAATGAAAACAAAAAACCAAAACTACTATGGAATGCAAATCTTCTGTGTCTTATCAAACTTATGTGTGTATGTGTTTTTGTCTAAATTCTTGTTATCCAAATATTTTTCTGGCACCCAAAAATTCCTCTGCGATTTGCTGCAAATCTTTTAAGAAAATCTGTATTCATTTCTTTTAAGTATGTACATGTGTGTGTGTTTTTCCCTGCTCTCACCCCCAACAACTTGGCTTTATTTCTTAGTTTTCCAACAATTGTTTCTTTTTTTACTTAATTTACTATTGGCTTTGAAGGGTTCTTAGATAAAATGATCTGTGTTCAACGCTAAGACAACCATGTTCTCTGCACCCAACTTCAAAGGCCCCCAGAGGCTCTCTTTCTCTGCTAAGAACACAGAGAGTAAGAGAGCGGAAAAGTGTTCCGAGCACTTGCACTCTTATATTGTCTCTGTGTGTGTGTGTTTCTATTGCGTATGTGTGAGTGTTTTTTTTTGTGTATCTTTTTGGCAACTTCCATGCAGTCGAATAAAGAATGTTGTCTTAACTTTGTTTGTTGTTGTTGTTGTTGCCGTTTGTCTATCGTATTCTTAATAAGCCACCAAATAACAGCACTCACCACCACTTACCTAAAACACCTTCAAAAATTCACCTTTAAATTGCCTGATCATAATTGCCTCTTGTTTATGCCACACTCGTTCTCTTTGTACCTTGTTATCTCTGTCACTCTTACACTGTCACACACGCACACACAACCACAATTGCCACTAGCTTTCTTTAATTTTCTCTCTCTCTCTCTCTCTCTCTCTGTCAAACACCTCACACCTGACTTGTACTAACTCTCACTCTCTCTCTCTCTCTATATATCTTACACACTATGGAAACTTAGCGGAAAGCAATACTTGAGAATAAGGTTTCCGGTTTCCGTTTATCAGTTTCTTGTTTTTATAGTTTTTAGTTTTTGAGTTTCCTTTTCCCCTTTAATTTTTCTTAAGACACTTTCTGTTGTAATTGTAAAATTGTTTTTTCTTTTTTCAAATGGCTATGAAAATGTGGAAAATTTGCATGGATATCGTATCGCTGTATTTTTTCCCTCTAATCTTAATGACTTAAGATCGATTCTATATGCAAATGAATTATTTATTTCTATATATATATAAACTTAATATTAACTCTTGTAAGTACTTTTATGTCTTTAAAAATATAAAAAAAATTTTCATATGCTCCAGCCAGCACCAATACTTAAGCGACACAATACCCCAAGAACACAAAGCTCAAAACATGTAAAACCAATGCCATATAAACCAAACAAAGTCACCACACACACACACACATACCATTAGACACTTATTCACTTTACTACTTGAAAGGAAAAATTCTTAAAAACAAGTTTTACATTTCCTTAAATGTAGGCTACAGGTTAAGTACAATGTAAAAAAAAAAATATTTTTCCTAATTTTATAATATTTTTAAATTTTTTTAAAAAAGAAGAAAAACATGAATACCCTGAAATGCAGTATGAAACCACTAAGGAAAGGCAAAGGAAGGGCTGTGCCGACTATTGCGGGATGTAAAGTCTTAAGAATTCAAACCAGGGGATGGGTTTATATATGGGAGCTATATGAGGTTATAGACAGATTTGAACCGTATTTGGCACAGTTGTTGAAGGTCATAACAGAATACTACATGCAAAATTTCAGCCAAATCGAACAAAAATTGCGGCTTTGAAGGGCTCAAGAAGTAAAATCGGGAGATGGGTTTCTATGGGAGCTGTATCAGGTTATAGACCGATTTAGACCGTACTTGATACAGTTGTTGAAAGTCGTAACGGAACACTGCATGCAAAATTTTAGCCAAATCGGATAGAAATTACGTCTTGTAAGTGCTGAAGAAGTCAAATCGGGAGATTGGTTTAAATGGGAGCTATGTCAGGTTATGGACCAATGTAGACCGTACTTGGCACAGATGATGAAAGCCATATCTGAACACTATCTGCAAAATTTCAGCTATCTCGGACAAAAATTGCGGCTTCCAGGGGTCAAATTCAAGTCAAATTGGGAGATCGGTTAATATGGTAGCTATTACAGGCTATAGATCGATTTCCACCATACTAAGCACATTCGTTGGAAGTCAAAACAGATTTCTATATACAAAATAATATGGGAGCTATATGTAAATCTGAACCGATATAACCCATTTGCAATCCCCAACCATCTACATCAATAGTAAGTATCTGTAAAAAATTTTAAGGAGCTAGCTTTACGCGTTCGACCGCTGTCATGATTTCGACTGACGGACGGATGGACGGACGGACGGATGGACGGACGGATGGACGGACGGATGGACGGACGGATGGACGGACGGATGGACGGACGGATGGACGGACGGATGGACGGACGGATGGACGGACGGACGGACCGACGGACGGACCGATGGACGGACAGACGGATGGATGGACAGATGGACGGATGGACGGACGGATGGACGGACGGATGGACGGACGGATGGACGGACGGACGGACCGACGGACGGACCGACGGACGGACCGACGGACGGACAGACGGATGGATGGACAGATGGACGGATGGACGGACGGACGGATGAACGGACGGACGGCTCCTTCAAGGTTTCCGTCACTTCGACTATACCGCGATGGCATGACCTGCTCCTATCCTCTATCCATTCTCCCATCGCCTTAAGTTCCAATGCGGCTATGAGCATTGGCTGCCTCACACTTAGTCTGTATGTCCATGAGTCGGATATCTAGAATAGTCTCCAATGGCCTAGTGGACATGCCCTCATCGCTGCGCATACGCCAGGCCACTTGTTTTTTGCACCTGTTGTATTATCCTTACGTCGCACTTTTTCTCCACCCAAGTCTACCAAATTACTGAGGCGTAAGTAAGTATTGGTCTAGTCACGCTCTTGTAGAGCCTGTGGACTATTCTCAGATTCAGGTCCCATTTCTCATGGACGGATGGATGGACGGACGGACGGACGAAGGGACGGAGGTACATGGCTAGATCGACTCCGAACATACCCTCATCCTATAGTGGTGGGTATAAAAAATTAATTTGTTCTGAATTTCGCTAAAATCAATCAAATTTTAGCTACTCGGCTTTATAAGTCAAGGTCGGACGATATTAACATATGAGAGCTACTTCCAAATCTCATCCAATTTCTTTGAATTTGCTGGTAATGAAGTGCAGGTGAATTGACGGATAGACGGACAGACAGGTAATATTTTTCTTACACCGCTGGAGGTATGGAATCTTCGGGGAGATGTATTTATCCCGTACTGAAAAACATCCACGATTTGTACGTACGAAATAGACCACCACACAATTTCTACGTACTAGGCTCAGTTTACTGCAGCGATCAGCGGGGTGGCGGAAGGCTGAACGACCTCCAGATATGAAGGTTTGCAGCTAAGAGTAAGCTGCGCCAACCAAGAGCAACTGGATCCCAGGAATACAGAAATGGTCCTACAACATGAATAGTTGGTGAACTCACATTCATTGGGACCAAAATCCTGAGGCGCACGGTGTGAGTAAATCGAAAAGACTAGAAAAATCGTGCTATGTTCGACCGGACTGAATCTTGGAAAAACACCACCATGGATTCCGCTAAAATATGGGAGCTATATCTGATTACAGACCGATTTGGACCGTACTTAACACAGTTGTTGAGAGTCATAACAGAACACTATGTGCAAAATTTCAAGTTATATACAGATTTATATCGTACTTAGCACAGTTGTTGGAAGTCATAAGAGGACACTACATGCAAAATTTTATCCAAATCGGACAAAAATTGCGGCATCTAAGGGCTCAAGAAATCAAATCGAAAGATTGGTTTACAACGAAGCTTTATCTAAATCTGAACGAATATAGCCCATTTGCACTCCCCAATGACCTATATCGGTACTTAATGTCTATGCAAAATTTCAAGTGTCTAGCTTTATGCGTTCTACCTCTACAGTGATTTCGACAGACGGACGGACATGGCTAGATCGATTCAGAAAGTCAAGACGATCAAGAACATGGGGTCTTAGACAAATATTTTGAGGTGTTACAAACGGAATGACTAGATTAGTATACCCCCATCCTATGGTGGTGGGTATAAAAATCTGAGGATATATAAAAGTTGTATACTAACTTTGAAGATTTCTAAACTAAATTTAGAGATAATTTGGCATCTGGTTTTTCCATACCAAACTTAAGAAAAAGATTTGAAAAATTTTCTGATGTATACGAAACCCTTGCAACTTCCTTCCCAAGGACTAAAGGTCGTTTTTCGTATATTCGAAACCTACATCACCCATTATTGGTAAGCGTCAATCAGCATGGTTACACTAAAGGTCGATCATTTGACAGCTCCCTTAATGATATGGTGGCTACATAAAACAGTATTTGGGGCAGGCGACCTTACCTTGTCTGGCATCTGGGGCAAAGAAAAGGCTTTTAGTAACGTGAGATAAGAGTCCAAACATGACTCTATGGTGGGCATAAGGACTTCTACTCTGTTTACCAGGTAAACTAAGGAACCCAGTGGGATCATTGGTATGTAGCTATCAACATAAATATTTCGACAAAGGATAGGTCAGTTGACGTTAGTCTGCATGGTGTGGGAAACTAGATTGAGTTAGGTTGAAAAGAGGATGCGTATATTAATCGGCTTGTAGAGCGCACTGTATACCAAAGCGAATCCTTAAAAAATCGAAGTCAGGAATTCCGTGCTAGTAACAAAATCCTTCATTGTTGTTTATTTCACCGGGTATTGTGTCT
Organism: Stomoxys calcitrans; assembly: GCF_963082655.1. Lineage (NCBI taxonomy): Eukaryota > Metazoa > Arthropoda > Insecta > Diptera > Muscidae > Stomoxys > Stomoxys calcitrans. The sequence continues at coordinate 194,632,184 of NC_081553.1, forward strand.
CAGCCCAAGTGTGGGAGTCTGTTAGCAGCGAAAGTCCGGCAATGACATGAGAAATGCGCCAATGTCTCACCATCTTCCCCATATGCACTACACATGCTATCACTTGCCGCATCGAAACCTACACTGAAACTCCAAATCTCACATAGGTCATCCTCCCGACCGTTTCACTATTCCACAGTGTTACATGCGCCTTCATCGCCCACGCCCTTAAATCCGACTCCATTGCCCCGAAAGGCTTCGGGCTAACAATGTTTGTTGACGGCAGGCAGCCCTCTGACTTTCATGGCCAAAACGTCTGCTCTTTCATATCTTCTTACTCCGTTAAGACCCGGCAGCCGAAACAATGCGAATCGTACCATCCTTAAAAAAGGCGTTTATCTCTTTCCCTGATTTTTATTGCCCTGGTGGCCAGTTTACCCCCAATGAAGATTTTCGCACTCGATCACTCGGGTTAGCGCCATACCACGCATTCCGTGATCGCCCGGATCTCCGCCTGCAAGACCGTATTAGACTACATAAAACGATTTTTGGGGATAGACGTCTTTACATTGGCGGTCTTCTTGGGCATTTACTACCCAAAAATTCTAGGGCATTTATTACCCATTACCCGATTAAAGCTTAAGCTGAAGGATAAAGTGCCTTCTTTTTTATTGCGAGGCCGAATAGTGTACCGCATAGCGACACCACTTGATAGCGAACTTTTCACATAACTGGATACCTCACTAATGCAGCCAGCATCAATAAGGGGATAACAACCGATAGCCAGCACGCTGGGACTAGAACCCATGCGTTCGCCGTTATAAGCGGATATGCTAGAAAAAAGAGTCTAATTGTAAGAAGTGATGCTAATGCATATCACTAGATATAGGGAAGTTCTGATGTCGTCGTTATATTGGTTTCAGCCTTGGAGAAAATACTGAAGAAGTGGTCCCTCGGCTAAACAGAAGAAAGGCGGATTGGGATAAATTTCGGCACAAATTCTGCACGTCTATCCCTTCTAGACCAGAAAAGAATGTGGCAACTGCGGAGGATATAGACATAATGGTCAAGCAGATCACGAAAAACCTGAATGACTCGCTTGCTTACTTTAGTTGGCCATACCAGACCAAAGATATTCTGTAGGACCAAAGATATTCTTTTCCTACCCTATCTTTGCATTAAAATCCTCCCATGCGCGGGACAGTGGTCATATTCTCTCTCTCTAGGCGCTCGTAGAATATTTTCTTGGTCTGCTCGTTCTTCTCTTCTGTCGGGCCATGGGCACAAATAAGTCTAATGTTGAAGAATTTGGCTTTTATGCTGATTGTGGCTAGCC